>NC_056729.1:296072634-296230134 GCF_019279795.1 Protopterus annectens
CCTTGTGGCTCTAGTCACAGCACTAACTCAGTTCATACTACAACAGGGTCTGAAGATCTCCACCTAAGATGTCATCAACAGGGTTTGGAGAACATCTCCTTCAGGCTAGACTCTGTGAGGTAATTGACTTCTTATCCTGAGGAAGCCTTAAGAAAATGCAGAAGTTCAGCTGCTCAGTCAGAAAGGGTGCACTGACTACCACAGGAATCAAGAAGGCCAGTGTTTTTTTTTTGTTCTTCTCTTCATTTACTATTTCACCCCTACCTGCAGAACACCATTCTTCCTTCCTTTCTTCCAAGAGTTCTGTTTATTGATATTCCATGAGTGACAGTGACTTGTGCAAATACCAACAAGAGGAAGACTGTCATCCAGGCTGACAAAAGCAGCTTTACACTGGCCATCCCCAGAACATCAGCTTTCCCTTCAATCTACTGCCCACCAAAATGGTTCACAGCCCCATGCTGCAAAGCATACCAACCAAATGACCAAGGGCACACAGGAGAGACTCAGTATCAACAACAGACATCCATGTGGCCATAACACCTAACAAAATTCTCACTCCTCCCCAGCCAAAGCCACTTCCCCAATCTGTCTGTGGGTTTACAGGGAAGCCTTCATTAATGCAAAGAGAAGGGCATTTAAGTAAATCGTTTACTCCACTCAGATGGTTAATGTGAGCACAGAAGGATCTCCTGTGCCTTTCCCTGAGAGTATGTAAGTGTGTGCACTATCATGCTAACTAGGGCTGGTTTGAGATGGTAAAGCCAGTGTTTCCTCTTCTGACCATTTCTGGTGCCATGTAAGTGCCAACTGGCCAGCAGAAACCTTCACGCCATCCCATTAATGAAAGGTGAGTCAGCATACTATATCACCTAAGCCCTGCCTCACTGGGCTCTTTCAGCACCCAAGTCACTACTTAAATTCAGGTAGTCTGGATCATAGAGCTTTATCATTCACACCACACAGCTAGGTGCCACAGAAAGGCCTAAGGTAATGATCAAAGTGAGGAACAGGATTCTCTGAGAACAAAAGACACCAATTCTTAAACCTGCCTACTTTCGGAGGACAACAGAAGATTATGATTGGGTTTCCGATCATAATGCGTTTTTGACATGGATGCCAAGAAATTCACCTTAAGAGTGAAGCTTGACAGACCCATGTTGAGAACATATAATATGTAGTCACAATGGAAGATCTAATCATAATTTATTTGTTGTGCATGGAGATTTATCTTCCCCATGTACTACAAATTAGTCAAAAATAATTTTATATATATATATATAAAAAAAATATATATATAAAATGTATATATATATATATATATATATATATATATATATATATATATATATATTAAAAAAAAAAAACAGTACATCTTGTTTTGGCTTTAAAACTGGTAAAGCAATGGGGGGAGTGGCTGACGTTCTCATCTGTTTCCTGTGCAAGGGAAGTGGTTTAATTAAAAATTCCCTGTGTAGTTTAGCAGACAGTAGGTAGAAACAAGAGTGGAAAATGCCATTTCTACCTGCAACCGCTGTTTTCTGGTCAGCGCTTTCTGCTTTTAGTGCAGACCTTATCAGCTTGTAGGGAATGCATAACAACTGTTAAAGCATCCCTCTAAACGTTGTTAAGGTCGTGTCTCGCACTACAGTAGCACTGAACCTGGTTGCAATGTTTCTGATTTTGAGCATAACTGGCATACATTAATACAAACTGTCAGGGGAAGTGCAGCTCTTGCAAACTTATTTTGCATTTTTAAGTCATACTTAACAATATTTTTTACAAACAATGCAGACACACATTTATGTCTGCTTACTGTAAGCTGTACATTATGGAAACTGTTTTTTTTTTCTAAATATATGATTACCAGATGGTGAACCCACAAGAAAACGAAATGGATAATAAGGGCTGCCATAGCTCCCTGTGTATCAGCATATTTAAAACAGGTCTGCTGTGGTGGGCTTCTTTGACTCTCGATATGCTGATGAGGCTGCAGGATCTGCATGTCAATACCGACAGTGTGACAAGATCAGTTACATTACAGCAGTGGGAAGACACAATTACACTAGCAAAGTCCCTAAAAGTAAAACACCTACAGTTCAAGACAACATGAACACCAATACCATACCACAAGCATAATGGACAATGGCAGACTAACCATCACTTCAATATCCCCAATCACAATGTAAAACTGGATGCACTGTCATTGTACTAGGAGTCCTCCAGCTCTGCACAAACAGTTGTACCCATCTGGGCAGTCCTGCAAGTTATTAATATTTTATTTGCTTTCTGAATTATTAGTTTATGGTCGTTTTCGTGTACAACAAATTACTGTGATAACACGACAACATGCTCTGGTATAAAGCATGCTGCAAACGTTACTGGGTTGAATGTCACTTTTCACTGACAAGGCAATTCAGAGCACAACAGCCTGTGTTCTGTCTGAGGCAAGAGAACTACAGAATTTATTTTATGTTTTTATTATTTTTTTTATGGCACTTAATGTATTAATCCAATTTATTTAGATGAGGCTCACCTGTAGCTTATGTCCTTATTCCTAAATAACTACTGGACAAAGTACGTAGATGTTACACTCCAGTCATACAGCTGAACATGCACTCTTTGAAGAATGATTATTGGAAACAAACATAAGCAACCTACGTCTACATGCCCCGTACTAAGCAAATACTGCTCAAACCTCAAAGTACGCACTGCTCATTGTAAAAGCATACATAAAATGAAAGATAACTATCTGCCTCGGTTTAATAATTCCACCATAGCTACATCCACGCAAAAAAAATCTATCTCATCAAGGCCTCAGTTTTCACAAATAACCCAGAAAAAGTCCATAAGCAGTGCAGCAAACACATTTTTTCACTTGCAGGGTCATGTAATATTACCATTCTGCTAGATACTGGTCATTTACTTGGCAGAACACTAATCCCTCAAAACTACATTGACGTCCTAACCTCTCCTACTTCACTCAAATGTCAATTAAATTACACCCTATTATTTTCATGCCATCTATGTACCTGACTGATGCATTCACCCTCCATTTCCAAAAAGTAGCAAGTCTTTGCTCTATTAGTCCAATCTCCTTTTACTCACCTTCAGCAAACTTTTTGATACAGAAAGTTTTTACACATTTGTGAACATGTACCTAACAAGCAATTTTGTACCTAAAAAGTAGTGTTCATCTCAATTACCTGTATAGGCATGCTTGTTGGACAGCTACTCTAAACTGCCCATGCACATGTATGTCCTTGCCCACGTGGCCCAGGTTACAGATTAAAAAGGTCTGCAACTATCAGTTTACCTACACAGTTAAATGATGAAATGAACCAGTATATCACACATGTAGAAACCAGCACACATATGTCTGAAACTGTTTCATTAAAATGCTTTAAAAATTGTTTTGCCTTCTTACTGGCCAAAGGACGGAGGTTGCAGTAATGCATTTACATGGAGCATACTGAACTTGTAACACCAACATACCCTCATATTTTTTAGCTGCATAACCTTCAAGGGGAGCAACAGCAGCAACCCCTCCCTTGCTCACTCCCTCAGACAATGCCTTCCCTTATCAAAGGAGAATGCTTGTCTGGTAGGAGAATGCTTGTCTGGTTTCCTGTTTCAAGTCCTTGTATGACTTCATTCAAATTGGCACTGCTCACATAGACTTCCGAAAACAGCACCATCTTATGCAATGAATCGACTTCTTCCAGTAAAACTGGAACAGCATAAATATCAGTAACTTTCCAGCAATTATCTTACTTTCAAATTGCCACTGTCCTGTATTTTCCTCATAAATGTTAACTTTCTGTTTTTATTATTTTAGATAAATGTTATTTTTCTTAAGTCCCCCCTACACTTACATATGCTAAATCAAATTTAACTCAAATTTTGAAAGCAATGTACTCTTGCAATATCTGAAGTAGCACTGAAGGAAAAAGAGAGTGAAAAAAAAAAAAAAACAATGACTGATTTAGGTTTCCACAATACATACCTACCACCCAGATTCTGAAATAATCTTCGCTCAGAGAAAAAAATGTACTCTGTTCCCTGAATGCTTGAAGACTAGTAGACAAGCAGGTAATGTTTCAGAATCTGGGCATATGGGTGACTTGATGAGGCAACATGGTCTTTTCACCAGTGTCCACACCAAAAATAGCACAATAAATATAAATAACAATTAACTGAACTAATTTTATTTAATATTTACTGATGGGGTAGGGTGGACAGGTCCAGAGATCCTTTTCACCCACGATCCAAAGCTATTCAAGTATAAAGCTTTCAACAGCTATACAGACATAAATATCAAAATACATAAAATACAGTTACTACTCTACAATGTTTCTAGAAACTGTAATGTTATCTATCAAACCCTAGGTCACAACCTTTACAGACAGATCACTGAAATGGCCAGTGAGTAGTGTTTTGAAGGGAGTCAATGCTAAGCTATTTCTCATGATTTTAGGGCTGTATTCTCTACCCGCGGTGGTGCAGCGGTAGCGTTGTTGCCTCATCACAGCAAGAGGTTCTCCCGTTCGATTCTCGGCTGGAGTGCGGGAAGTGCCTTCTGTGTGGAGTCTGCATGTCCTCCCCGCGGTTGGGTGGGCGCTCGAAACACATGCGTAAATGGGCGTGCCTTCGTTGAAGGTTGAACAGCGAGCTGGCACCTCGGCGTTCGTGAAAATCTACTGCCAATCATTAGCGGACCGGAGTCCCGTTGTGGTGACACCTAACCGGGAAAAGCCAGAGACAAACATTCTATACAACAGGTGCAACTTTTGAGAATGCATGTTCAGATGTTGTGAAACAGAATGAAGGTCACCTAAAAGTGTAAGATCCTATACTTTGAAATACTAGTTTGTAATAGTAGGCCTTCATCTTTAAACATGAGTGTACCCTGCAAAGCAGCAAATAAATTTTAAAAGAAAAAAATGAATAGCAACTAGCCCAACAAAAACAAGGCATAATGCACCATATGTCCTCAACCAAACATACTAATGACAGCTCAAATCAGAAAACATGCTCTCATCAGCAAGTCCCAGAAGGAGCAAATGGATTCCCTCTCTCAAACTGGCTAATATGCCTTGTTTAATTCACTTATTAACCAGGAATGGCCAAAAGGAATGAGTACTGTTACTCTTTTTGGGATGGCCTGGAAGGATAAAATCTGGTTAAGATACCATCTCACAGCCACACAGTCAAAAGGTACAAAATGGCTGAATCAAATGTAGAACTGCACAACAAAGCTTGATAATACCTTATAGCCTTAGTCCTAAAATAACCAGCCATATTACCTTGCCTGCCAGGAGATAAAACTGAGACTCTAAGAAATTCATTAAGTCTCTGATGCTCTCTTTATCCTGTTCAGGGTTGTACAGAAAAAAAAAAAGAACCAATTCTGGTAGACACCTGGAGTAAGGCAGAAAACTAATCCCGGATGAGACAGCAATCCATTATACAGTACAAAGATACACACACTGACAAATACACCATATCATATCTACAGGCAATTCAGAGGACTGACAATTCACCCAATAGCAAGTATTTGGGATGTGACAGGAGGCAACATCACATGACAAAAATCCACATGGACAGCATCCCAGGTGTGAAATGAACCTGTGAACCAACATCTAGGAGTTAGAATGGCTAACCCCTGCACCTACGTGTTGCCCTGTGAAAAAATGAGTCATTGCACCTTTAAATGGGAACAGTGCATGAACAGGAGGAATCAGCATTCAGCAAGCAACAAATCCACAGTGAGGCCTTGCATAGGCATCTCAACACTTCAGTACTTATCTCTAGTCACAGCCAAAAATAATAAATGTACAGTGTACAAGGTGAAAAAGAGGATAAAGAAGCTTAAGCCATGTGAAGTATGAGACATACACAGCAATTGGCTTAATTATTTAGTGTATTTATTCACCAGAAAAATCCAACTTGGTAAAACCCATTTTCAGTGCAGGGCTAAGGAGCAAAGTTTCACAAAGAATTACTTTATTTATTTGTTTGTTTAACATTTGTTGACTGAGAAAGTCCGACTAGGACAGAGCCTATTTTTAGTGGAGGCTTGGGAAGAAATGCTCCAGACGCATGTCTATTATTGCTAAAACATACACATAGCAGATTTGTGTACAATAAAAGTACATGCAGCTTCAATTGCAAAAAAGCAGCAGCATATATACTTAAATAATATTTTGTTTACAGGAGGATAACCTATACCCCTAAATGTGACAAATCCCTACTTATACCTTAAATTTTCTTACTCTACCTTCTTCACTCACTTTGTTTTACTTCTATCAATTTCTCTCCACATGTACCATAAGCCTGTTTTTCTCTCCACTCATATTGTAATTCCTGTTTGTATTATACTAACTTACCTTTAAGTTCTCTGTAAATTGGCTAAAAATATCCCAACTATTAAATTATTGCTATATAACTTATATCTAGTCTTAACCAATGTTTTTTTCATATTATGACCAGTTTGGTCTAATTTAAACTGTAGTTTGTTTGTATTATTTTTAAAGACTGTGAAATTATTGTTCTTAAAATGCTTTGCAATACTTTGGAATGTTTTGAAATATAGTAGAACATGGTATGTAAGCAGTATTACTTGTTATATCAGTTAGTACTGCTGTTGTGCAAAGCACGTACAGCACATCATGACAGTCCTGATAAAGGGGATGACAGTCCTGATGAATGACTGGAAAGTCTAAGACAGGTTTCAAACACCATCTCCACCTACACTTCGGAACCCAAAACAGTGTCACAATGGTGGTATTGAGTTCTGGTGGGGACAAGATTGACATTAAAGACTATGAGTTGTGTGATGGATTTCAGAACTCATAATGGAAAAACTTAAAATTGTTATTGTTATTACCTGCATCAGATGATGACTAAATAACTGCATGGACACTGTTTCTCTCAAGAAAAAAAATTTCAGAATAACACTGAAAAACATCAATAAATGAAGAAAATGAAAGATGTAGTGATCGTCACAAATATTAAATGGCTATTACTCTGACATGGTAAAGAAAACCTGAAAATAGGACAACTAACAGACTATCTTAAATAAACAAAACACGCATATTAACCAACCTGTTAATCATACTCTCCTTATAAGCAATCAGCTCAACAACCGGCCTATCGCAGATTTTGCATCTACAGTGGCAGCTGAAAATGCTGCCTTGAACCTTCTGCTCCTCAGTACTATTAGGTTACTGAACTAAGCATACCAAAAATAAACCTCATTGAGAGATTTTTGTGTTCATCATTTTATTCAAAAATGCATTCTATCAGTAGAAATGAGCACAATTCTGAAATGAAAGAAGAAACAGACAAACAAAGAATTAAAAAATCATTTAATGACCTTTTGGCCAAGTCTATCAGCTGCCCTAATGGATAGGATTCATGTTTATGCATACTTTATCTGTGCTCCACTCCACTTTTTCCTCTACCACTTCCTCAAGAGGGGGTAATTTATGTATTTGTAACACTGACACAGGAAAAAAAGACTTCCTCTTGCATTCTGATAATGATTTAATGGCAAAAACTCCATATCTCAAAAGTGAAATAGCAGGACAACACAAAATAAACAAGTATAGGCAGACAGTATAGCTGAGGATTGAGGAAGGCATACAAGAATACAAGAAGGGGGAAGGAGACAAAGGGATGCTAGCAGCTAAATTCTTGGCTACAGTCAGTGACGACTAATGAAAACACAAAGCTTACTTAACCTTTTAAATACTTTGAAAAAGTTGCCAACTGTTTGAAGCTTACAAACTAGTATAAAACACGTTATGCAAAGTAAATATAAAACACAAGAAAGAAAATAGAGTGTATAATGAACAGAAAGAGGGGAGTACAGGAAGATTCCAGAGACAGGACAACCTCTGGGAGACAAACCTGTCTCTCCAGAAGTTTTTGTTGATCTCGGATATTAGATTCAGGCCTTTCGAGCATGTAATGCACGAGGAGTTAGACTTAGATAGGGAGCATCTCTAGTAGGGCAGGGTCCGAGGTGCCTTCTGTGCGAGACACAGATCACCTCTGAGCAACATGTATGATACCTAGTAGAGTGATTTGTGTCTCACACAGAAGGCACAGATCACCTCTGAGCAACCTGTATGATACATAGTAGAGTGATAGTGATTTCAGCCTGTCTGCATAGGACAGGTGTTGTAGGCCATGGATCCTCTTTGTGAGGTATTTCTGTGGCCTTTCAAGTTGGTGCAGATGTTTGGACAGGTATATACCAAATGGGGAATTATACTCAATTACTGGTCTAATGAGGGTAGAATATGGAGAGGTAATAACCTCCTTTTTTCTGGATGCAATCCTTTTACCTATGAGATGAACTAAGTAAAAGGCTTTTCTGACCACTGCCACTACATTGACGGTCAAATGTCAGGTTGTTATCAACCTGAATACCCAGGTCTCTCACCGCAAGTTCTGTGTTTAGTAGGGGACATGTTTTTGCTGAATGGTATTGTGACGATTGGGGAGAGATGGGCGAAGGCTGCCAGCCTAGTCAAATAGAATTTGATATATAATTCTGGCATTTGTAAATAAATGTAAAATACAGGCATATTTTCTTGAGTGTAAAAGAATACTGTGAAATGTGTAACTGCAAAATATGTGACAACATTGCACTCTACTGGCCCATTGAAGCATGTTGTGACCCTTTCATGTTAGAATTCGTATCCAGTGCGTCTGGATGAAGGTTTCATGCCAATTGTTTTAAGGCTAAAGTTTATGACCAGAATTTAGATGCGGACACGTGAAATGACTTATATTGTTGTAAGTTTCTGTGCAGGTGTTAGATTGCTAAATAATGCAGTTTGTGGCCTGAGAACTCCAGACTGTCAAAAATTATGTAATTTGGGAGGGCCTTAGTATTTAAACATTACTAACAAACATGTCTCTATCTCTCACAAGAGACTTGGAGCATTTTGATCTTTGATATCTAACTCAGCACTCTGCCTAAGCTAGCATGTAAGTTTCTAGCACTGTGATTTCTTGTAGGAATAGTTAAAGCTAGTAAAGATTAATTGGGTATTTTTCTTTGAAATCAGACCTGTCCTACTGTATTATTTTAAGTTTCTGTGTGATCTCTGAACTCTTAGATATCTCTGTGATGTAGTAGTTTTATCTTGTGTTTTAATTATTTATTATTAAATATTTTTAAAACCTTCTACCTGTGGCTGGTTTATGTATAGATAAAGTATGCTTTAGAGTACATTATATATTTATAGAGTTTACTGTAAGCCCTTCCAACAAGCCTAGACTGAATAGTCACACTACCACTGGATAATAATATTGCACAGTAATAATTGGACACCCTTTTAAGGGCCTTTTAGTAGCTGATATTATTAGCTGGGTGGTGGCAGGGATTACTACCGTATGGTCTGTGTAAAGGGGCACAGCTGGAAAATCTGTGTCAGCCTTTCCCATGAGTGTCTGTGAAGTTGTATAAATACTTATCTCAAAGTGTGTGTCAGCTACTTGGGCAGGGACACAAAGCACTGGTTGGACAGAGAGGGTACTGGAGGTTCTAGCTTGCCCAGCTAGGCTGAGACCTGGACCCTATAGCTGTGCCAGTGGGGAGTCTTATTGGGGACCTGGTGAGCAAGGGAGCAACCAGCCCCAGACTGACTGTGATCTCTGTGTGCACTTAAGGGAAATTGTACTTTACTGTGTGTATTAGTTATCCTTTCCTCCTTCTAGAAGAAGACGTCCCTGGTGTTAGTGGTGAGGATTGAGGCTCCTTGATTGCTGGTCCAGGGCACGGTCGTTACAGGTATGATTATACAATTTTTTTTCATTTTGCTTCAGGCTATGACTTTGGCATCAGTCATTAGTTGTTGTGAGACCGTCTTGCAGTATGTTAACCTCATTTGGGGAGTCAATGACATCACCCAACTTAGTCTTCCACAAACTTGGTCAGCCACAGACCTTTTGTCTTTGCCTGGACATCGAGAAATAGATGCCAAATAGTAGGGGTTCCAGGACAGATCGCTGGAACTCCACTAGTTGCAGGTCTGCTATCAGGAGATGGAGTCACCTATTTTGACCTTGAGGTCCTATTAGTGAGCCAGTTGGCCACCCACCTGATGAAATAGGGATTTACATAAAGTTGTGTTAGCTTTTCGATGACGCCCGAGTGGGGGATTGTGTCAATGGCCTTGGCCAAGTACAGGTAAGCTGTATGTACTGACTTTCCTTCATCCAGGGCCTTGGTGAGTCTCAAAGAAATCACCCAGGTTAAACAGGCAAGACTTGCCCTTGATGAATCCGAACTGAGTGGGGTCAAGTGCTTGGAGATTGCCTACGTCCTTGTTTATGAGATCCATAATAATACGGTCCATTACTTTACAGATCAGACTTGTCAAACTAATGGGGCAATAGTTTCTAGGGTCAGTAGTGGCACCATCTTTGTGCAAGGGGATGACAATGGTAGTTCTCTATTCTGCTGAGAAGAAGCCTGTATTTAGGCTGTGGCTGAACAGGGTGTTCAATGGTGAAGTCAGTACTTTCTGGAAAAAACATCCTGGGACACTACCAAGTCCCATGGAAGCTGTACTATTTGCCTTGGATTAGGGCCTTTAACACTTGATCTATGGAGATGTGAGGTACGGGACAAGTATTGGAGATGCTGAAAGGGCCTTTGAGGGGGACATGGGAGGTGACGTTTGCGCTGAAGCTATCTGCTAGCAGGTTGGCTAAGTCAGCAGGGTCAGTCTAAGTGATTCAGTGATCTAATTTGCTTGTTGAGGCTGAGGAGTGAGTTTTTCCAATTTGGAATTTGTTCCTTTTTACCCTGGGACAACAGTTTCTTTCTTTTGTTGTAAAGCCTGTTGATAGAGGATGTCCACCAAACAGGTTTGTGTTTCCTTGAGCAGCAGGTTTTAGTTCTGTTGGGTATGGCTGAGTTCATGATAAAGTCTTAAACTAAATAGCTGTTGCTTGCTAAAAATCTGCAAAACATCAAGAAATAAAGACAACGAAAGGTGAAGTGACCATCATTATAAATATTACATAACTATCAAAATTTTGGCAGAGTAAAGACAATCTGATTACAATGAATCTTTCAACAGCCCTTCACTATAGCTACCTTGGAGCATATTCTATGAGTGTCTCCAATTTCACTTTAATCTGTGGTTCCAAAGTCTTTGCCTATAATGCCCCAAAGGGCTTGGGATGTTATCTTTCATTGGATCTACTGCTTTCAGATGCTTTCATTTTTCAAAATGCTCTTAAGGACATATCATACTAAGTTGTACAGCTGTATCAGTCTCGATGACAGCACACAACAGCAACTCTCCTTCTTACGTGATATCATCCTTAGCTATAAATCACACTCCTTTAACTGGATTAGCATCAATTAAGCATCTTAAAACATCAGTTTTCAGGGAGACCACCACTATCTCACCACTCTTCACTTCAGTACTCAGTGTGACCCTTAAAAACACAACCCCTTTAGCTTATTTCTTGTATACTAATACACCCCCCTGCTCAAAATTATTTTAGCCACTGAGATTATTTATAGGTATAATTTGTTAAAACGGTCAACAGAGGTGTTTATTTTACCAAGCTCTAGCCAAAACAAAGGCAGTCAAATACAACAACAAATAGGCTGCCTCTAATGAGTTATCCATGGCATAACTTCCAGGAATTAAGAAGTTTATTTCTTTTCTTTTTTTTTATTTTATACAACTCTGCCCCGCAAACCAAGAATAACCAACCCACGCTACTATGTAAAAATACAGAAGAGCATTTAAATAAGTCTTAGGCAACTGATCTATCAAATTACCAACCAATTTCCATCATATCACCTTTATCCAAAAATCTCGAAAGGTGCATTTGTACTCAAATCCTAAATCATCTCTTATCCAACAATCTTCTAACTAACACCCAACATGGCTTTCGTCCTAATCATACCACGACCACAGCCCTAATCAGTTTCTGCAACACAATTAACCAACACCAGAATTAAGGTAACTGTATTTCCTATATCTTTCCAGACCTCTCTAAAGCTTTCAATACTGTCTGTCATAAACTCTTAACTGTTCTAACTGAATGCAGTCTAAGCTACCCCACTCTTGCCTGGTTCCAAGACTAGTTGTCAGGTCGTAAGCAAGCTGTCAAGTGGTAAAATAACCTATCTCCTCTTCTCCCTAGTACTTTAGGGGTTCCCCAGGGCTCCATCCTTGGTCTCATTCTCTTTAATTTATTTACTAACAACCTTCCTACTACCACCCTACATGCTACACTAGCACAATACGCTGACAATTCAACCCTAATCTGTTCTGCCCCAGCCCTCCAAGAACTCCAAAAATAACACAATAATCCTTCTCAGCAGTCAAAACATGGTGGTCTATATCAGAACATCGAAGTGTCAGAACTTCGAATGTTCTAATATCGAACCCAATTCAGCGAACGCTGACAACATTGTACATTCAAAACAGCAAAATTTTTTCCTAGGGAAAAAAATTGCTGTTCTGAAACACATACACACAACACAAGCACACCAAACAAACAGCAATCCACACACATACACCTAAAATCTTACATCTAACCCTACACTAAACTGTACATACACCACTAACTATCCCCTTACCTTAACCCAAACCCTAAGGTCAGTCACTATTGCACACTCACCTCACCGGCACCCTAACCCAAACTCACCTACCCCGCCCTAACCCTCACATCCACACAATCGCACACTTACCTGAACCCGACCTGTAATGTTCCACCACAGTGCTGAAAATAGTGAAGCGACAGAAACGGACAACCAAATGCTTTCCATGGGAAAAATTTGGTTTTCTGCAGCTTCACTATTTTCAGTGTTCGCTGAATATGGTTCGATATTAGAACATTTGGTGTTCTGAAACATCGATGTTCTAATATAGACCCAAAGCTCATACTAAACCCAAACAAAACTAAACTTATGTTTTTCTACCCCACTAAAGGCTCAGATCCAACTCCTTTTAAAATAACATCTAGCAAAAATACCTCTATTGCACCAGTCCCCCAAACTAAACTTCTAGGTGTCATAATTGATCAAAACACGAAGTTTCGCCTACATATTGCCCAAACAATAAAAAAAAAAAGTTCACTAAAACTGGGAACCCTATATAGATGCAAAAATTACCCCTCTAACAACACCAAAAATCACTCCTCCAAGAGCCGACCCTGTCTCCACACTTCTCTATGCATCACCCATACCACTCAACCTCAATAAATCAGACTTGGCCAAAATAGACAAATGCTACAACAAAATAGCAAAGTTTGCAACAGATTCAACCTTTAGGACCCATCACTGCCAAGCCCTCAAACTATCATGGCTAGAACTACCTAACTTGATCACAAACTTAACCAACTTTATTAATCTACCAACCTGATAAAACCCCAGGTCTACAAGGCCTATTAAATCAATACTTTAAGAAATGCTCACAATGATAAAAATAGTGCAGGTAACTCCCTTTACTCCAGCTACATAGTAAAAATCTGGAACACCATATCCCTTAACATCAGAACTACAGCCAACAAATCTATTTTCAAAAACATCCTCAAATCCCATTTAGATAGCTCATGGACACGCAACTGCACCAACACAGGCTAACCTACTTACATTACTTTTTATAACATTATCTTTTTAAAAACTGCATCTTTTTTCAAATAAGTAGATCCAAGATGCTAAACTTATAATGATATCAATTGTACCCCATAACAAAACATTTTTTTTCCTTAGGAAGCCTTTTTTTATAACTAGCTATACTACACCATACTACACTACATACAAGTAAATAGGTCCAATACTGCTGTACTAGTATTGTTTCAAAATGCTCCCCATTAACTCCACCTATTTTCCAGCTTTCTTATACATTTCTTATACACCTGACTACCAGACAATGCCTCAGTTCATGGAATAATGTGTACATAGTACTATGCTAAAATCACATGGTAACAAAGGAAGCCGGCTACTCAACAATGTCATATGCTTCACTTACTAAATACTATTATATACAACTGAATTGTGTACAACTGCAAGGTACTTCAGGCTATGTTTAACAGATCTCGCTAAACCATCCAATGGTAGTGCGTTTAAAAATCAGTGCACCAAATGTCAGTTTTCCTCTTCTCCTTTTTAAATCTGAGTATAACAACCACATTTTGTGAAATGTTCTCTCAGTTTCTATTTTTGATTGTCACATGCTGTATTTGCAGTCCTCCTTACTTTTATGTTATGTGTTTCTTAAATACTTACGTTATTTGTATTATTGTACTATTGTTAATGGAGCTTTTCTCCCCGGACCTCCACTGAAAACAGGCAACCTGCCCAGTTGGATTTTCCTCCTAAACAAATGCAAAATAAAATAAAATAAAAATGCACATGAAACAGTTTCTACAGTGTGCATTGCTACTTAATCCATTATCTTATCTGAGATGCAAGACAAAAAGCAAATAGCAGTTTCACTGTTACAGTCTTTATTTCCTTCTGTATACTGTCTAATAAACAAATATCGCCATGTGCCAGTCACCTAGTACAAATCACGAAACACTGTGTCTGGACAGAACACGTTAACATTAACCTGAAAAAAAAAAAACGTAAGCTTAGAAAATATTGAACTCTCAATCCGTCTAGTCTTGTCACTTTCCAACCTACATAAGCTGCAAACCCACATGTACTGACAAAACACATTAACTGCTTTATGTCTACCCATGAATTCTTCAGTTTCTTTATTAGTATGGTTCCCACTACTTCCTCAGGAAGTCCAAACAATGCATTCACCACCCTCCACATTAAAATATATTCCATATCTCAGCCTCGAACTGTAAACCCCCAAATCTTTAACAGTAAACACATATCACAAACACCTACTGGACTATGACGCTTAAAGCAATATCACTAACTCATAATATTAAAAAAGTAAATATCTAAAAAAGGGCTAATTCTCCGTAAGTGTTAACCTTTAACATACAAATACTTAGCAACTACTCTGAAACTTGCTGATTAGGTATAATTTTGTGATGTATATTCTACCATACTGCTAGTACCAAAATGTACTTCAAATAAAGCACTGGTTACATATTAAGCCTAGTGCACAATAATTTTCTTTTGTTGGTCATACGTAACGTATCATCAGAATCCATTATTGTCAACACCTGGAAAGGCCATTTTCTCGGGGAAGTCAAGGTCACAGTTCAAAATATCCTCAAAATATGCCCTGAAGCAATGAATGCCTGAGTTATGGTTAACAAAACAAAGGCTCTAGCTAACTGTACCTGAACAGCAAGTATTCTGTCAGTTCACAAGAAAACTAAATTTTCACAGGACCACACAGAAATGATTCTGCACCCTTTCTTAAAGCACAATTCCCATGCATGGGCTGCTAAGATGAGGCTACCGTAACATTACTGCCACAACTGAGACTGTGTCCTTTATATACTCAAATACCTTAAATCAGGCAACATACCTGCATTCTACATTACTGACACCTCCAATGTTCAAATTTCTGTAACATATTTGAACCTTAGTATAATATGCTTGGTCATGTAGGTAAACTATTTATTGGCAATACAACAGGAAACTAACAAAACAATTAATCTCACTGTTTACACTACGAGCACCAGTAGAGTTGAAAATCAGTGCACCAACAACACTACCCAAAATCAGAAACACACCTAAAGTTACACAGACAAAATGTTTCAAAGAGCACAATGTGATCTTAAGACTCGTAGTGTGCACACTTTCTTCCAACTGGAAGGCAGCTATCGGTGACACAAGCGTGAACAGTGAATAAGGACCTAACTTTAAGGCTAAGAACACAAATGTATAAGACAATACAATGGTTTTACATCTGCACCCATATCATCAACACTGGAAAAAAAGGATATTTCAATGCTAGGATCCTAAACCATAAAGGTTATGATAGACTGAGCAGATTCTTGTCATAACAGAAAGAAGTGACACCTTATATGTAAAAATGCAATCAGATGCACTGAAAAACCAAACCAAGGGTGCCTGTAGTAAAGTAAAACTCTTCAACCTCACCAAGTTCTACAAGAAATGAAAGCAAACAATAAAGTAAAAGCAACAATATTTACATATAATAAAGCAAAAACACTTCTGGTACTCATCCTCGCTGATAGGAAAGGGGTAGGATGGCAATGAAACCATTCTTTGAATCAGTAAATGAAAACAGAACTGTACACATCTGGGAAGCTCCATGGCCTATTCCTTTAGTGTATTCCCTACTCCTGTGACATGATAAAAGTAATATGTAACCCCAAAATCTTGTTTGCAATTTCACCTCTGTGTATTATGTGTGCCTGGCAAACAAACAATAAACCTTAACACCATACAGTGCATCTTTCTACATAAAGAAATGCAGTTCATTGAAAAAGAAGTACACACTGCACTTGTTAAAGAAGCACTAAATAATCTTTAAACTGGCACATGTTACACAGTACAACAATCTAATGCCAAGTGCAAAGTCCAGAAATGTTCTGCAATACGCGCAAATACCGAGTACTGCATTTATCTAATACATGTGTGTACACACAAACAATCCAACCCATTACTATCTGTTTCTTTGTGCAGTGAAATTCAATTAACTGTTAATACTCAAAATATTCAAGCAATGATTTGTGCAATAGTTTTTGTATAAGTAAAGACTTTCACAAATATTCACAAAGCCCTTACAGACAAGTGGGTAAAAACTGGATTATTCACTACAGGAATTCAGTTACTTAACATTAAAAACTACACAAACCACCACTTCCAGACTTCTACCAATTCTTGTAGTTTCACTATCTAAATACGGGAATCTCCCTGCCACTTTCAAAATGTTTCAGGTTTAATCTATCAGTCAAGATATTTTAAACATATTTAGGACTAACTTGTTCACCAGCCTTGTGAGGAAGACAAGCATGTAAGCAGCAAAGTTTAACAGCATTCCCACTTGGAGTTGAAAAGGTCAGCAATAATGTGTCTCCAAGACTCAAAGCACACACCTTGAGCAATCAGTTGGTACAGCACGTAGAAGCAAATAGTACCTCCCAGTCAGAAGAGGTGGAGTAAAGCATGGTGGGGCAGTCACAGTGGGCCTGGCATAAAGCACTGTTCTTCCAGAAAACAGCTTGAAACAGGAAAGAGCGCACACATGCCACTTGGAATGTGTGACGCAAACCCAGCCTTGAAACAAAGAACAGGAAACAGCCCTGACCGACTGTGAAGTGAAAGGGGGGGGGGCATTTACTCAGCCCTGAATAACCTTCTTTACATGACAGATGGAATTCTGTACAATATCAGGGGTGGAGATGTCATTCTCTAGGGTGTTGGCAGTAACGCCACAGGGAGGAGGGGGTCAAAGAAGTCCACCCAGTAAATAAACACTACAGAACTGTAGAAGGCACAATGTTGCTTTTAATATTTTCAGATAACCACAAAAAGATCTGCTGCTTCAAACACTAACTTATTTTTACATGTCACATAGTTCATAATTGTGAACTGTAAGAAGTCTCTTTTTTTTTTGTCAGAATTGTCTTGCTGAAGTGGTTCTAAAAGTGACGCTAGTAATGGAAGATCTAATAATCTGCAGATAAATACTCCAACAGCAGCAGATATCCGCATGTCAGAAGTATGTACATCCCACCACCACCACATCTTGAAAACAAGAGAACAAAAACTTCACCGCAGTTACACCATCCTTATTATACAAGCACTGAACGCAGTAACATGAAGACTGTGTATTTATTGGAGAATTGTATAACTATTTGTATTCCACTTCTGCAAGAACAAAATTATGTAAAAAGTTCTTCTGACTGAGATTAATTTTAATACAGTAAGGTACGTGAGTCACAGTATTCACAGTCTGAAATAGCTCTTTTAAATGCAGCTTGAAAGCTGCTCTCATTGAATTTACCTGTCACAACATTTAGTAAAGTACAAGTGTGTTGCCATACTACATCATTTTAGCATTAATGGAGATTACCTCTACTATTGAAATATTGCAGTAATACAGCATGGGATTTCACTGCTAGGAAACTCTATATCTTTTCCAAAGCATCCTGTGCAAGTTGCAGTACAAAGTAATGTACCTGCATATATTTTTTACAGTCTCCAGTATGCAAAATTAGACTACCCTCCCATTACACAAACGCACACTCAAACAGTTCCATTCCAGGTAATTTACTGGTTAAGCATACTCTTCAGGTATGTAAAAAAGTGTACCAGTTATATGGATAGATTTTACCCTGTACGCTTAGGTATGGTCCAAATTAAACATCTGTACCCCCAGTGTGCTGGTATGTGAATGCACAATTCTACAATCCACTGTCTAACTTGAAGACTAAGGAAAAGTCTCACAACTTCACACTTAACTTTTCCCATAAGAAATATACACAACAGGCATGTATGCCTTTCTAGCAAAACATCTGGTGATTATATAAATGGCATAATAAGCTGACACTTAAGTGTGCAAATTTTTTTCTGTGGATTCATACATAGTACAATACGAAGGAAAAAGGATAATGAGGAAATCAAACTGAGAAGGCGGACATACTGAATTAAATGATGAAAAGTCTGGCATCCCAAAAAACAATGTTTTCTCAACAATCACTTGCTCCTACAATAAAATTAAAACCATTCCAATATATGCAGCATTACAAGAACCAAACTCCAGAATCTTTAAATTAAACAGCAAGACATTCCATCATGTAAAATAAAACGTCTGCAAAATTATTTTTCATCTGGTAAAATTGGCACACTATAAGCATAACTGTTCTTCACAGTGTACTTATCTAAACTTTTAAAACACATAATATGATTCTTAAGCCATAAGCACGGTTATCTTATTTTGCTAAAGGAATGCATTTAAAGATAAAATGGTAGGATACCTACTTCAAAGAGATGTGTTGGCAAAAAATAAATAAATAAAACATAAAGCCTTATGAAGTCACATGCTCAAAACAGTACCATCTCCTGAAATTACAAAATACACAACAAATCGTCCTGGATACAGATATGGGGGCAAGTCCCCGCACACTCCTAATTTCTAAATACACCTACTTCAAACTTGCACAAACATGAAGAAGAGGGAGAAAGTGGAAAACAAATGTAAATCTAATTTTCCCCATCCTCTCTGACTCCATAGTTCAATCAATGCTCAACTTAGGCAATCCTGATCTAACAAAACGTCATTTATAGGAAAATTTTGTTTCAGCATAATGAGGCTGGCTATCCTGGGCTATCACAGTGAGAATGTTTTCTGTTAAACCCAAATCACATGCAACAGTGGGTGTAAACAGCGCAACCTTCCAGAACGGATTAGTCACACAAAGTGAAAACCCCTAAAACAATGCAACAGGTATTTTTTAATAGCAGCTTCACTTTGCTGCAGAATTTGCCACGGGTCACTGAGCTGTTCATGTAATTCTTAGCTAATTAATGGAATTCTTGAACAAGTTACACGCTGCAGTGCAAAGACCACTCAGAGACCTGCCACATGCTAACAAGGTAGCACAGGGGGAATCATACATTAAAGGATACATTCTGGCTGATTATACTCTGTGCAAGTGTAGAATGTTAACAGTTTTAGCAGCCTACAGACATTTCCTGAACCTTTTCTGAGGTTGGGAGGGTGGCTTAATGGTTAAGGTACTTGCCTTATAAACACAAGGTGCAGGGGTTGAGTCTCCCAAAGCATAATTGGCTAGGATTAAAATGGCTCGCAAGGGCAGTTAGCTTAGTACTAACATATGAAATATCAAATAAAAAAGAATAAGCCAATCACATTAGAAACATTAGATATTACTTAAGTAGAAATACAGGCAGAAAAGCTGTCCAACAAAAAAATAAATAAATCTTAACAGTATCAGTCAACACTTCAAAATAATAATAAGCAATGCAGAAAAATCTCTCTTCATTCAGTGCAATACATGCAAATTCATAAATTAACCATAGTGCAATACTTTTAACGTTCACAGTGTAATACTCAAATGTCGCTTTCTGTGCAAGGATCAATGCAATGTCTTAACCAAGTACCTGCGCAATACTAAAGTCTCATGCATGTAAGTGTTCAGTTCAAAAAGTGTTAAAATGTTTTCTAATTATGTGCAATATTAGTCTACCTGAATGTCTGTGAAATAATAGTGAGGCGTTAAATGTGTAAATGTATGTGAAAATAGTCTATATGTTGTCTGCACATTGTGTGGAGACACGGAATTTTGTTCAGTTTATACACTTGCATGATTTCTGAATGACAATAAAGTTTACTTTGACTTTTATGACTTTGAAAATGTTTGTTTTAATGTGTGTGTGTACTCTCCACACTTTTGTGAGCAGCTTTACATACCATAGCAACTATAAATGCTAGACACAGACTATCAAGAACACATAATTAACAATATAAACAACACTCCACCTCTCAATGTCATTTAACATTATTTATTATTATATTCAATATATTCCTCTCACATCTCAAAAGTATGAAATTCCATTACCCCTCAATCTAACCCTACCACCCCAAACTATCTTTATACACTCTATCCCATCCTCCTCTAAAATGACTACTTGGTCAGTAATTTTCTGTCTTATACTATTATGTCTACTTGGTCACACATTTCTGTCTCTTAACATGGCACTCCAAGTGATGCCTCGCAATAATATATGACTTTCTAAGTTACGAAAATACAAATGGACTTAAAAAGTTAAAAACAGCACCTAATATCTCCAAATTCATCCTAGACAAATAAATGTTGTGTAATTGTGTTCCTCATTCCCTGCCGCTCCATGTATCTTTTATCTGCTAAGTCACTCGGTTAAGGAAGGCAGCTCCAAACAGGATCACTATACCATACGGATACATGAATGTCAAACAGAAATGCAACAAAACAAGATACAGATACCAGAGTCACTAAAAAACAGAACATATACACAAAAATCAAGGCAGTAGCAAAATGTTTACTTCTACAAAATGAGCAGTATTACACTACCACAAGAGGTCACAAATGTTCATCTGATCTGCTTGCAAGTTTGTAAATTGTCCCAAAAAGCAACAACAGAGCTGAAAAATTAAATCTGTTAACCAGTCACACAGTGCTGCTCTTGTTAGCAGCGGTAAAATCTGATAGACTAGTACAGCAAAGTTATGTGAAATGATGAAAACCTTGTTGTGTTACAGAAAAAAAAAAAAAAAACGGCTGCACATAATGACATCTCAGACGCTATAAAAAATCAATATTATATTTTGTAATTATGAATACTCCAAATGCTATTATTATTTTACTTTAGAAAACAATAGCATGACAGGGGTAGGATGTGGTGCTTTAACAGCCCAAAAATGTTCAAAATACATAATTATTAATAAAAAGTCTTACTTTTCCAGCATTCCCAAGAATTTAAGAACGTTATAATTATGATCTTTCAGGGGTATATTTGATCTGAAAAAAAATTTGAGTTTCAGCACATATTATCTTAAACAGATTACAGCAAATGAAAGAAACTGTAACTTCAGACTTGTGTTAACTGTTTCTGTCTTCTGTGCCATGTATTTACTATATTAGTTGTCATATGCTTAATTTGCAAGTGTTCTTGATACTGGGATCAAATAATCCAAAACCAAAATCCAACCTGAAGCATCTGTGAAGTGTATGAATTTATTTTATCTATTCACTTTCTGCTGACCAGACTGCACCTTTGTACTGTTTGTTGATTGATTAAAACGTTAAAGTTACAATCACATCAAAGCAGGTTCGGAACATGCGACAGGCTGGACTTCTTTCCATCCTTTCAATACCTTGAAAAAAACATACCCACTGTCTTAGGAACTTTCTCTTAGTTACAGAGTGCAAAACACTGCGTACAAAAACGAGTCCTCCAAACGGGTTACACTTTAAATGTACACTTAGTCTTAGCCGTTCGTCTGCCAAGATGGACAGTTGTAAAATAGGTCTGTTATAAATATATTACATATCTTCTACAGTTCTACTGCAACTTTGCAAATGCACGTCTTTGATTTTAGTTATGAATGGATGACGGGGTAAGAGTTTGGGTAACAACCACAGCTTCTTGCTGCTCTACTTCTTTGCCTTGTCAGCCCATTTTTACTCAGTTCGCACATTTTACACTCTTCGATGCAAAGGGTCTCCTTCGAAGTAGAAATAGCACATTAGAAAACACGTTCCACGGAATGACACACTATGTAGGGAGAAAATTTAAGATTAAAAACCAATGCACACACTTTGTGACCCCTGCAGGAGTCGGAAGGCGTGAACAAACGAACCCCCAATTCAATATGAACAACGTACTTCTCTTCTCGAGGTTATTCAAATCGACAGAGATGCACACAAAACTATGGACAGAAGGATCTGTCAGTCTTCCGCATACTGAAGAAGACGTGTTAATGTATTTTCTCTTGAATGTCTTGACATCCTAAATCATCATTATTACTATGCAAGTCCACGTTCAAGTGTATTCCACGAGCGCATAATTCCCAGCCATGTGATAATGACTAAAATTAAGATGCTTGTTTTGTTGTAGCATTTCCAGAACAGGAAAACACGAGCGAAGACCTCTGCTCTGCCACCTCTATCCCAACACATTCACACAACAATGACACAAAATTATAACGTATAACTTCTTCTTAATTTGATAAAATGCCCCCCCCCCCCAAAAAAAAAGTCCCGCTATCCTTTCAACAACAAAGCCCAGTTGTGGTCTGGAAATAAAGTCTAATGTGCTGAATAAGCTATTGTTGTTTAAATTAATAAAAAAAATGCTTTAAACATGATATTGTTGTCAAACCCCCCCGCGCCACACACACACACACACACACACACACACACACACACACAACTTTATACACCTAAAGGAAACAAACCGCTTATGTGTCTCGTGGCAACCGGCTGAGAACGAAATTAATTCAACAACTTATGTCACGATCAAGAGCAAGTAAGTGTTCTGTCCTTCCAAAAGCTGAACTATCTTAAAACAACAACATTAAGAAACAATACTGCAATTCACGTAGAAATCACCAGGATATCATCGTCACCTCTCGTACTGGCCATAATAATAGGTATCCTGTTTCGTTATAATTCCCTAAATGTAGCTACACATATGACCTGTAAAATGATACAGTGAAAAAAACAGCGTATTGGACGCGCAGCGCAGTACTCACTTCTCAGTACAGGAGACAACTTAACAATACTGACAACTTGGTTAAGTCGTGGATTCAGCTGTAGCCCGTCTTTAACCACTTTGGTTTATTCGCGGTTCTATACAGTCTTAGTCAAATCTCCTAAGTTCACCTCTGGGTTATGAGAAACAGCTCCCCCAGTCCCGATACTACACTCCAAATCGCCACGTGACATGAACTGCACAACAGGATAGCGCAAGCCTTAGGGCGGAGGTGGGTGGAGACGCAAAAGGGCTGTGCCCTGCCCTGTTCCCGCCCAACAGTTAAGCACTTCTGTGTATTCGACACCACAGCCAGGTCCCCAGGGCGCGCGTGCTTCATGTTGCGTCACTAGAGTCACTGCCTCTTTTGTCCATCGCCCCAGGACAGTCAGCCGCACCCCTCTATCCCGCCACGCCTATTGTCCTTCTGCCAGAAACAAACAATTGCCCCCCCACCCCGCGAACTTTCCGGGAAACTTATCTGTTTTTTTTTTCATACTGTTATGAAAGGTCAGCTAATGCGCTATTTTATGTTTCGGTTACAGTTGTTTAATTGTTCGACTTTGATGAGTTCTACTTCGCTTAAACGTAAAAGTGTAATAATTTTGCATTACAGTGGAATGAGGAAAGTTGTGTGGTCAGTTTAAACTTCTTTTGAGGAAGGGGGAGGTGATTGCTATACGTTTATTTTTATAGTATGTACTGCTACGGTCTCTTTCGAAGAGGCACCAGAAATTGAGAGACGCCCTCACTGTTAGCACTTTTACATTATGGTGTATAATTTAAACTTGACTTTTGCCTGCACTGCGGATGTTGAGACAGCCATTGTTTTTATATTGGATGTTTGCAGCATCCTTCCTAAACATCGCTCCCACCCTGTCACCGCCACAGAAAAACGAACAGTTAAGCCAAACCCGTTTGTTTGGTTTTTTTTTTTTTTTTTTTTGTAATCTTTGCAATTAAACCTTCATCTGCGTTGTCACTTGGAACTGGTTTATACATTTTCTTGACTGTAAACACGTATTTCAAGATGAGTGCATGTTGACACTGTATCTGAAAAGTAATGTGAACATTTTATATATAAATACACACACACATTCGGAACAGGATGTTATTTGCTGGGCAGATGAGAGATGCCCTGGTAAATGTAACTGTCCCGGCGTGTGACAATTAGGCAGGTAGGCATCATTATTCATGTTTAAAAGTGCTAATCGCCTCAACAAAACCCGTGCGTTAAATGCTTTACCTGAGCTCTAGTTATAAGCAATTTCTGAAGTTTGTGGTGCCAATAGTGTACACATAAGTTCTTTATAGCGTACACGAAATGGAAATTTCATTAACTAGTGTAATGCGGTGATTGAATCGGGTGTGGCTAGAAATGTGCATCTTGTACTCAAGTGGTATGCTGTAGCCTCCCCCCCCCCCCATCATTTGGAAAGTGTACTGAACTCTCAAAATGCTGACCCTATGCACTTAAGAAGGGGACACTTTTATTTTCAATTGTTGCCGTTTGTAACCATAAAAAACTTGTTTTAGAGACACATTATTATTAGGAGAGAATGTTTTTACAGCAGTGTAAGGTAGATAATAGCCCAGTTATAAATGTTATGTACTGTTTGTATTACACAGTTTCTGAGAGATGCTCAGAAAAAATGTGTTCACTTGACTACAATAGTATGCCAATCTACACCCCCTGGACTGAATGGTTCCAGTACAGATTCTTAATCTTTGAGGCTGCAGCTTTCAAACTTGTTTACAATTGCTTCAGTTTATATCCACTGTACTGCATTCGACTACAGCTTTTTATTAAATGTACAAAAAAAAGTGACATTAATACGAATGGGTGCCACCTTTTCACATGTCTAAAGTGGGACATATTTTAAGGAAACATGACATTTTGAAGGGTAAACCAAATCTGTATTGGGGCAAATGACTGAACTACTTCACTTTATTCACAAAAACAAAAGTTCACTCTTGTAGAATTTGATTTGATTTGGTTGTGCCATCTCATATGTTACATCAAAGCTAGATCATGGTCAGATTGGACCCTAGGCAGGGTAATGGACCAGCCCCCCCCCCAAACTATACCGATATCCTTTTACTTGACAGTGCTCTCCCCAATCACCATAAAACAGTTTTCGAATTTGTGATTGTGCATACTGTTTTGTCCTTATGTCTACAATGAACACAGACATTTCGATTCTTTTTACAGCATATTCACTAAGGGCCATTTGCTAATCACAAAAAAGAAGAAAAAAAAAATTAAAATAAAAACAGACCTGTCATTAAACTGACGTTATCTTGGAAAAATAAAGCACTTGATAAGCCATTAAACTAAAAGAGACTTGCTTAATTTTGGTGGTTTGCCATTTAAAAACTCAAATACGACCAACACGATCTCCGAACTATCAAAAGTACACACAAAAAACTAGGCCCCCTATGCAGAGCAAATCAATATCTTTTGGTATCCACAAGAAAATCTATAGCAGCAACCTACCTACTCCCATCTCTATGGTATGCATCACCTATCTTCACTGATCTCAACAATATCCTCAAGTTCAAACTTGATGCTTGCTATAATAAAATAGCAAGATTTGCCACATTTACATCTCATAAAACCCACCAGTGCACAGCGCTAAAGGACCTAACTGGGCTAGAACTCCAAAATCAGCTAACCTACTCTCAGCTCACTACTGCCCCACAAACATATCTGCATGCCAGATAATTGCCCCTCTCTAAAAAGCATACCATAAGGCAACAACAGAATCCTACATTCCAATAATAAATCCTTCCTAGCTGTAAGTAACTGTAAACTCACTCCAGTCTCAGTGTGCCTCAAAACAGTGGAACTCCATCGCACTACAGTTAAAGCTTACAGAAAGCAACAAATGCTTTAAGTCTGCTAAAACAACATTTGCAAGGCACTTGCGTCTGCTGTTGCTCTATAACCGGGTAATTTCTGATCCAGAAGAAAATACAAGCTGCAATACCTCTAACATAACAAGTTGCTCTGTATTAAATTCACATAGGGTGATTATTACACTTTCTCTTCTATCTATACTGTAAACATTTAACTGATTATATTTCTAACTACCTACTCCTATTTAATCCTCATTCTCCCTCATCATACCACTACTTACTAATCTAACTGGTTATATTCCTTAACTGCCTACTCCTACTTAATCCTCATTCTCCCTCATTGTACCACAATTTACTAATTTCAACCCAAATGTCAGTCTTTTCTCTTTCTGTGTTTTTCTTCATATTTCTGTCTGCTATAACCTTAGACAAATGCACAGGTAGTTTCTCATCTTCTCCTCTTCTAATTGTATGATACAAGGTTAGCATTAATCATCTGTTACATTTATGCAAAAATGTATATGTAACCAAGATGAAACTATCATATACAATTTGGACAATGAAAATATACTGCATATTGTGTATGTATGTGAATACTGGAGCTTTTCTCATCAGTAGTCTGCTAAAAAGGGTATCTATCCCAGTCAAACCTTTCTGGTCAAAAAGATAAATAAATACATTAGTACATTAATTCCTGACATATTAAGGAACAGAACTGCAGATCTAGTAGCTTAAGTAAAAATCTGTGTGTGTGTGTGTGTGTGTGTGTGTGTGTGTGTGTGTGTGTGTGTGTGTGTGCGTAAGAGTATATATATAAGACCCCTGTACTTCTGAGAAGTAGATGCTGAACAATAGGGGGCCAAGGACTGAGCCCTGTGGGACACCACTTGTAACCGGCTTGGAGTCTGACATGGCTCCAGCAACTCTAACCCTGTGGGTTCTGTCCTTTAGCCAGTTTGCAATGAAGAACTAAACCCGCACATAAGGCAGCTGTTTAATCTTAGCCTTACCACAGGATATGTGCCCAAGGAGTGGCGTACGGCAACTGTGGTCCCACTCCACAAAGGCCTTTTGAACCTGGTCGACTTCTTTGAAACAGTTACCAAGGCCATTGATGAGGGAAAGGCAGTCCATACAGCCTACCTTGACCTTGCAAAAGCTTTCGACACAATACCCCACTCGGGTATCATAGAGAAACTTACCAGCTTAAATGTAAACCCATATGTCACAAGATGGGTTGCAAACTGGCTAAAGGACAGAACCCACAGGGTTAGAGTTGCTGGAGCCATGTCAGACTCCAAGCCGGTTACAAGTGGTATCCCACAGGGCTCAGTCCTTGGCCCCCTATTGTTCGGCATCTACTTCTCAGAAGTACAGGCAAACATAGGAGGACTATGGCTGACAAAGTTTGCGGATGACTGCAAACTGGGTGCCATAGTGGATAGTACATCGGACACAGGCATCCTTCAGAGGGGTCTCACGGAAACTGATAGCTGGTGCCAGAGCCATGGCCTGAAGTTAAACGCAAAAAAGTGTATAGTCATACCCTTCAGGAAAAACAAGGTAATCCCAAGCTACCATATAGGTGGCAACCCACTAAGCACAGAAGAGGTTATCAGGGACCTGGGTACCCAGGTTGACAGTGGCCTCTCGTTTGACACTCACGTTGCTAAAGTGGTTCGAAAGACCTTCTACATTGCCCATCTGATCATGAAGGGATTCGCATCCAGATCAAGTGAGGTCATTGTTCCCCTGTACTCTTCACTTATCAGACCAATGATCGAGTACAATGCCCCATTCGGGATGTATCTCACCCGACACCTGCAGCAATTGGAGAGACCCCTAAAGTTCCTCACCAAAAGGATAAAGGGACTCCAAAACCTGTCATATACTGCCAGACTGAAGAAACTCCAACTCTATTCAGTTGCATACCGTCTGCTCAGAGGTGACCTGTGCCTGACATACAAGGCCATGACCAACCCGGAATTAATGGATATGCTCCACCTCAAAAAATCCAAATCCACCAGAACCACTGGAGCAAGTGACTTAAATCTTAGCACGGATATAAATAGGACGTGCTGGAGGTATAGATTTATCACCCAGAGACTCCCCATGCTGTGGAATAAAATCCCGGTCCATGTGAGGCAGAGCACCTCGCTGGCTCTGTTCAAGAGAAATCTTGACCGGTGGATGGGAGATCGTAGGTTTACCCCGGGAATCATCTCTGTGTCACTGCTGGACAGAGGCACAACAAACTAATGGGCACATTATTTCTAACATAAGGGTTGGCGTAAGCCACATAACTTTGGGCTAGGCTTATAAATGCCTTAGGGCAGATAGCCTAGTATAAACCTATGAACCTATATATAGATATAGATGTATATTTATATACATATATATATATATATATATATATATATATATATAGTGTGTGTGTGTGTGCGTGTGTCAGGGGTGGCTCGTGCTATAGGACTGCAGGACTGCAGCCCCCCCCACCCCACTGTGGAAAAGGGAAAAAAAACAAACCGGCAAGTCTTGGAACATTTCTGAACTAATGCAGATGAGCACTCAGCAATCCCGGAACTCAGAGGGGATCCCGACTGCTGCAACAGCAGTAAGAGAATTCTATGCGGTGATGACAGCATAGAATGGAAGGGATCCGGACTGCAACATCCGCAGGCTGGTGCCTGCTCTCTAGCGAGGAAGGATGTGCTTACACGAGATGGACTTGAAATTGGAGCTACTGGGGGAAGGACAGGTGCAGGTAGCAAGGGCCTGAATTCCCTACCCATCACCATCTGTGAAAACTTTGCAGATTTTTGCCTCATATTTTTGTTCTGTTCTGTTCCTCATAAAATCTTTGGATTTTTAATTGAGTACATAGTTGATGGTGCAGTGGTAGCATTGTTGCCTCACAGATATTTGTTCTCTGGTTTGATTCTTAGCTGGCGTGCCTTCTGTGTGGAGTCTGCATGTCCTCCCTGTGTTTGTGTGGATTTACTCTGGTGTCCTCCCATGTTATAAAGGCATGTCTCTGGATTGTTTCTCCCTGGGCCTCTGCTGAAATTGGCTTTTGTTCCAAGTCAGACTTTCCTGGTTAACAAATGTTAAATAAAAATGATGGGCATTTGAATTTCAGACTTCATATTTTTCAGAAAGTACATGGTAACACAAAACCTTTTATTCTAGCAATTTTCTAGGTTCATAAGATGAATATTTGAAATTTGTCTCTATTTTAGGGACTGTATTCCCCCATCATTGGCTTCATCCAGGTTTTTTGTGCTAAGGTTGAGAGCTATGGTGAGAACTGAATTCACTGAATATGTTTGGAGGCTGTATTCCCCCATTATTGGCTTTGTCCAGGTGTTCTGTGCTAAGAGGTTGACAGTTATGGTGAGAACTGAAGTCATTAAATGGTAGCCATTTAAGTTTCAGTCGTCCTCTCTTTCACAAAACAGCTGATTTGGTGTAGTGAAATGTTGCTCTGACTCTTTTGCACAGGGTCCTGGGTTCAAGATTTGACAGTGAAATGTATGGTAGTAACACAGCATTTTATTCTAACAACTTTCCAAGATTATACAAGCAATGTTTAAAATATGTCCCAGCTTTTGTCCCCCCAATAAATGTAGGCTTTTTCCAGATTTCTTGTGCTGCAAAGTTGAGAAATACAGCTGAGTATCTAGTAGATTTTACAAAGAGCTGAGAGCTGCAGGGGAAGAGAAGTTTAATGCTGCTTATGCAGACTCTGCTTGCACTTTTAATAGCACAACAGGTAGTGTGCTTGCTTTTGATGCAGAAAGCTGTGGGTTCTACTCCCACAATATGTAGATGCATTGCTGATACTGTGTTGTAAAGGTGGCGGATGCTGCAGTCCTTTTTGGTGAAGATGCCTAGTAACTATGAAGCTGTTATCAGTTTGCCATCCATTCCCTATTGCAATATTACTAGCTTTTCATTTTTTAATGTAACATAGGCAATTTATTCATCAAGGGCAACAGGCACTTTATTCATAGATGAAACAATGAAATATAAAGTTGCTTTCTAGCAGCAGCCTTTTCATTAGTTTCAGATCTCTTTAATGTGGAATTATTTAGATGACATTTACTTCTTCAGAGATTTGCATATTTACTGATACTGGCGGATTGTTGAAGTTTGAGTAGACTTTTATGATGGAAATGTTCTAAATTGGGCAGTTTGGTCATTATTGCTGCATGCATTTTGTTTCATTGTTTACTGGAAAAATGTTCAAAACAATAACTATAAAATGCCCTCTAACAACTGTACTGTATTATACAATGAATATTATTTAATACAATCAGGAAGGTGTATCAAAGAACACATGTATGTTTCGTGTGCAAGGAGCCTATGATTTGAAAACAGCCCAAAGTTAATCTTTATCTGCCTCTGGCAAAATGTATTTTTCTTTGAATGTGGGTTTCAATGCTGTTTCAACGAATGTGAGTTTCAAGAGCAGAGATATTTTAATGCTAAGTCTATTTTCATTGTGAAACTGCATTGCTTTAACAGGTCTATTAGTGTTTGTGCTGTAAAATGCAAAATAAAACTTTCAAATTAAATCTAAATCATCACATAAGTGAAGCAGTATGCACATTACATTGTTTATGGTAAATGGGGCGAAATAGCCAATTAATGGGACATTGGATGGCTGCAGGGGGGAGGCTCCATTCGACCACGATTCTGTGAGGGGGGGAAGGGTGGCAAACTCAAAGATATCCCCGGCTGAACTATACCTCACAACTGTCCAGATTTTTTACAGAATGAATAGATTTTTGCTTCTTATTTTTGGTTTGCTCCTCATAAAATTTCTGGTTTTCTGGCAAATAATTTAGAAATGAAGTCACTAAATAATGATAGACATTGAATTTCAGACTTCATAACCTTCAGAAAAATGCATGCTAAAGCAAGAGCTGTTATTCTATCAACTAAATTTATACAAGATAAATTTTTAATACTGTTTGTATGTTCCCCCAATATATTTGGCCTTGTCCAGATTTTCTGCATTAAGAGGTACGTGCAAATAAATCACTTTATAGAATTAGGAATATCCAAACCTCTCAACTGTTTCCAATTTTGGCTCAAAATGTTGCTTTCCCCCTAATAATCCCTCCACAAAATAGCAATTCTGGAAAAAACGTGGAGGGTTTACAATTATAAATAACTGTAGTGATCAGAATTATAGATTACATTTATTTCAGAAATGCATGTAGATTCTCTTATTTTGCCAGCTGTTCAAGTTAACAGTACTAATATTAAAAAAGTGTCCCTTTGACAGGTACCCAGCTGTATTGTGTGGCAATTTTATATTTTTGCATCACATTTTTGGTCCGTTTTTCATAAAATTGTGGTTTTCTGGCAAATTAGTGACAAATTATTAAAGATTGAAGTTAGAAAATGATGACAGACATTTGAGTTTCAGATTTCATACCCTTTAGAAAATTCATACTAATGCAAGACCTACTACTATTCTATTATATTTCTAAGTTTATAAGAGCAATATTTAAAAATTGTCCTTATTTTTGGGCTTTTGTCCCACTTCTATGTATGGCTTTGTCTAGATTTATTGCTCTGAGGTTGAGAGGTATGACAAATGTGTCAGAGCCATCTCCGTCAGCCAGAGGCATTTCAAATTGTAACATACTTGTTGCACCCAACTCCCCCATGTTGTGACTCTGGATGTGTCCAAGCAAGGCAAGGAGCAGTTATGCAGTGTAACTGTGCATGGTATTCCCCCATCCGAGGTAGACACAAGTACGAAAGTGGCTTTTCATCTGTCCTTGATTTTGCAGAATGTTCTGGTTTTCTGTCATATGTTTCTACTGCTGATTTATGATTCTTATTAAGAAAATGCATGCTGTTGCAGAGCCCTGTTGCTCTGTGTTTAAGTAGCAATGCTTTAATGACAGTAAACCGTCTCAAAAATGAAGGCCTGCAAGTGTCAACTCTTTTTTTGGATATGTCCAAAGCATTTGACACAGTCTCACACCAAATCCTACTAAACAAACTAAACCAATATCATCTATCTAATTCCACTCTTACCTGGTTCCAAAGTTACTTAACTGGCAGGTACCAAGCTGTGAAATGGGAAATTCTCTCTCTCCTCAGCTGCCCATAACTATAGGAGTCCCACAGGGTTCTATCTTAGGACCACTACTATTCACAGTCTTCACAAATGACCTCCACACCTCCACACAGCATGCATCTATAATTCAGTATGCAGATGACACTACCTTAATCTGTGCTGCACAAAACATTCCCACCCTCCTGAAAACAACTCAACTAGCATTCTCTGACGTTGAAAACTACCTTACCAAAGCCCAACTTATCCTCAATCCAAAGAAAACTCAGCTTATGATTATAACCAGTTCTAGCAAAAACACTAACAGTCAATTCACTATCTACTCCACAAATGCTACTCCAATTGCTCCAGTGCCACAGGCTAAGCTATTGGGAATAACCATAGACTCCCACCTAAAATTTGATAGTCATCTGAACTTAACTATTAAAAAAGTACATGCCAAACTGGGGTCACTCTACCGTATCAAACCATTTCTTACCAACAACACAAGATCAGCCATTGCTCGCTCCCAACTTCTATCCACCCTACTCTATGCATCTCCCATTCTGACTAATCTCAACAAAACTGAACTAAGCAAAATGGAAGCTTGCTATAACAGAATTGCCCGCTTTGCTGCAAATTGCTCATATAGAACTCATCATTGTACTGCTTTGAGACAGCTCCACTGGCTTGAACTGCCCAACCTCCTAACCTACAATCAGCTCTGCCTCTGTCATTCTATCTGTTACCTCCCCAATAAGTGTCCTGCCCTCAAAAACCTAGTACAACATCACTCAGCCAAAAGGCCTCTTAGATCATCAAGCAAACTACTACTAGAAGTCACCAACAGCTACAATAGCTTTGGAGATGCACTATATAGTAGTTCGGTGGCTAAAAAATGGAACTCTGTCCCTACTAGCATTCAAAACACATCATCCAAAGCCTCCTTTAAAGACCTCATCAGGCAACATCTCAAGCAAAGTTGGCAGTGCCATGATTGCTCCCCAGGCTAGTGAAAGCGGATAACATATGCATACTAAATCTAGAGCAATTTATAATAGTTTTTCAATCTCACTCACAAATACTGGCTAATCTACAATGTATGTACTGTATCTGTGTACTATGTATATATTCTACCTACATTCCAAAGTTCAGCTGTACACCACAAATCTATTACTTACCTTTATTTTTAAAATTAATATCTTTTTTGATTGTTTTCTCCACTGTAACTGTTTGTGCCGCATGCCACTGTAAAAACATGTCTCTTGTAATTTGTGTGTATACTGATTATGTCTAAATAACTAAATGTGTCTGTAATTTTTCTTTGTGGAGCTTTTCTCCCCGGGCCTCTGCTGAAAAAGGGCCTTTTCGGCTCAGTCAGACACCCCCGGTTAACAAATGTAAAATAAAAAAAATAAAATAAAATAAATAAAATTAGGTAAGCTTGTCTGAGTTTGTAAGATGCAAGTAAGCTTTAATAAGCATACTGTTAAAGAATTATCAACATTGAAAAAGCCTTTTTGTTGTTGCCATGCAGAGAATATTTGCATAACTAGATAACGCATAAGCCTTAGATATTGAAATGCATATGACAGTATTTGTAATAAAAGACAGGATTACAGTATTTTCAGAAGCTCATTACATTTGTTGGAGACTTGCAGTCATCTTTCAGGCTTTACCCATAAACTAAAACTAAGCAGGTGGTGCAGTAGTGCTCAAAACAAAACTAGGAAACCAAAAATGAGCACGAAATGTTGCGAGTCCTCAGAAACAGTTTATTGAAATAAAAGTTTAGTGCTTTCGTCAATACAATTGACTTCTTCAGAACAAGAAAACATCATTCAAAACGGTCCTAAATAATGAGTACTATACAATAATTGGTTTTCTTTCCACCAACGGTATAACTTAATATTCCTGTTCATGAATATTAAATACAACTCATGAATATTAAGTGAATGATGTTAAAAAGCACCCCAGAGACTTGTTCTTATAGTGCAATATTTTAAAAAATATTAAAAAATCGACCTGAGCTCCAGAAAAGATTATTACAGTGTTGTGTCAACATTCAACAAAGCTTTCATAAATATAAAAATATTAAAATGCAATGTTATGATATGTTATATATAGAAGAAAATGTATATAACTAATAGTTATAAAACTGTTAAACTTGTCCTGCCTTCTCTTTGAGACTAGGCAAACTAAACAAAATGCCAATCAGTCACGTCTGGCCCATAACCTGTGCAGTAATCCTTTAAGCAGTTTATCTTGAGCTTGTTTCTTGTTTGCTGTTCATTTTTTTACTTTGATCATGTTTTCCCCATAAAACAAGTAGATAGTTGTTGTCAGGCAGCAGGCCTTTTTTGGATAAGAAACATTTTTACAAGTGGGGGTATCACAGAGATTGCTACTTTCAGCATGTTGCTTGGTACTTTTATAAAGCAGAATATAAATTATAATTAGAACTGCAGTGCAAGGGGAAGTGGGTTGAGTTAAGTGCTGCTTTTTATACTTGATTTTGACTGGCATTCCAGTAATGTATTTAAAAAATAATTTATTTTTTCATGCCTCACAACCTTTTTGCTTCCATCTAGATATTAAGTAAGCTGTCATGTAGCCAATGTATTGAAATATTTTCTTCTACACTTCATTTTGTCTTGATTGGACTCTTGTAATGATGGTTTGGCACCCAGGGCAGTGTATTTAATTAAAGTTCCAGTTGTGGTTTTGAGCATAGCTCTGCCCCTTTCAAGTTGACCATACCCCCTTCCCATTGGCTCCCACCCATTTAGCTGTTTCATGCAGCCCCCCGTTGATTTGATGTCACCAGTCGCCACTGATATATATACATGTCAGTTGACAGAAGTGCACTTCAAATTCTGTTCTCTCAGGTAAAATGCAGGAAAAATAGAATTACTGAAGTATTACACTTCAAAACAAGTGTTTTTGTAAGGTGCCAAGCCCTTCTTCACCTCTACAACTTGGCGGGCTGCAGCCCCCACACTCCTGCTAATTATAATATAGTAGCTCTGGCATTGCACAATACAGGAAAAAAAAGGGAAAACTACTCTATCTCCAGTATTCAGCAATCTTGGACAAATATCTAACTTACACTAACTCTTTTCAAACTGTATTTCATTGAATCACTTTAATTTGGATGCAATGTATTCAAATAGAGTGTACTTCAATCAGCCATAGGTGACCTATATATAAAAGTAAAGCAAATTAATACACATTCCTGTATAAGTTAAATACCTATCTTATCAACAACCGGTTCTGTTCATATACCTGACATGTAACCTCTACCTTATTACCACCTTAAAATCTATACAAATTATTTCTTTTAGTGCTTCCCTCATTTATGTAAGCTAACATCAGATACCCCTTTCTTTCCATTTTTTTGACATCTACCCTCTAATCGCCATATAAATTACACTTTCTACATTTGTTGCAAAATTGTTATATATTTAATGAGTATGTTAGTTTTATTCATACTTCATTGTGTTATAAATTGTACATTCACTACGAATGTTTTTTGACTGTGTTAGTCCTATTAGGCTAATAGCCTTTTTTCAGCAGACCTGAGGTGGTATTTATACTATCAGGGGAAATTTTGCCAGGGCATCAGGGAACTTCCCCTACTCTTGGTAGTCGGGGTAGGATTTATGTGTTACACATCCTGACTTCCTGTTTCCTGTCCAGGCGTGGAGACATCCAGGAGGAACAGGAAGAAAATATGGCTGATTCAGCTTTGGCTAAAAATGAAGTGAAGGTTAATGAAAATGTAGATGAAATGGTAGAATCACTACCAGAAGTTTTTTTTCTGATGCTGTGGGTACAGAAAAAACAGTGATGTTAGCAGAAAAGGAGATTATAGCTGTAACAGAGATGGATTCAGAGGAAAACTTTCAGAGGAGATTGTTTTAAGGAAAGACAGTTACCTCTGAGAAATGCATAATTACAACCCTCCGAACAGGAGGGTTGCAGGATGATTATAGGGAAGAAATGGTAAACCAAAATGAACCAGAAAGCGGAGCAGCAATTTCATGGAGTGACATCATGGAGAAAATAGAAGAAAAAAAAGGAGAAGAAGAGACTGTGCCAGAAAAAGATCAAGAGACAAAAATGTATGTACAAACTGTGGGAGAAGAAGCAAAGAACAAAGAAGAAACAGAGAACAAAGAAGAAATAAAATAAACAAAAAACAAGTATATAGTACATGTGAGCTGTAAAAAAGAAGAAAGCTTGAACAGGTATAAGGTTTGGGACTCTGTCATAGCACCTCTGGGTGTCAAAGCAAAAGTGGTAAGATCATTCATTTTAATTAATAAAGAGACTTTTTGTGACTTGATATTTGAGACTGGGCAGGCCATGGACATTTTTTGGGTGCATATGAACAAAAGAAAAATATTTATCCGTGGTCAGAATATGTTGTGCAAGCTTTTTACAGACAAACAAAAAAAAAGAATAACGATCCAGTTTAGAACTGAAGTTGACACAAAGGAACTGAAAGAACATTTGTTAATTATTTGTAAAGAAGTAATGGACACTACAAAAATACATGATGAAAGAGGTCTATGGACTGGGGGGTGGGAATGTGGAGTAATATTGAAAATGGAAATTAGTAATGTTATGCATGTACCTAGTATTATTAATGTTCATGGTAATAGGGATTTTGTGAAATACAGGGGTCAATCAAAAACTTATTTTTGTGGAAACAAATTATCATTTAATCAATGAATGTGATAAAAATATGTTATTTATGTAGTAAAACAGCATAATGCAAAAAAATATGATTTAAAGTGCAAACAATGTGGCAATACTGGTCATTCATGGCTAGAATGTGAAATGAATGTGCAAGAAAATGAAAATGAAGTTATACAGGATAAAGAGATAGTAGAATGTGTTATACAAGAAAATGTACAAAAAGATGTAATTGATAAAGAGGTTATACATGAAGTTAAAGAAAGTAACACAAAAAGGAAACAGGAGACAAGTGAGGAAGAAGCTGATTGGTGCACAGTAAGAAATAAAAATAATTAAATAGGGAAAAGAGTTAAAGAAAGGAAAAGACAATTCAAAAACATAATGCTTAGAGAAAGGGATAAACATTTTATTATACTAGCTGTTCTTAAAAGCTGAAAATATTAGCTTTAAATGTGAACAGTATGAAAAATCTTGAAAGGAGAATAGGTATATTACAATGGTGTGCTGCAGTAGATGCACATATTATTGTTTTAGAAGATATCAGATTATTACCAGAGGAAAAAAGAACACAAACTGAAAAACTTTGTAATGGTGTGGTAGTTTGAAACATGGGGAAAGAAACATGCTCAGGCATATGTATATTATGTCAAGAAAGCATTAAAATTTAGATGTAACCATAGTGGAACTAGGTCGAGCTATGGTAATAGATGTGACATGGAAAAATATGTGTATGTTTTTTATGCATATGTAACAAAAAAGAGAGAGAAATGATGTTTAAAAATATTCTTGAATATGATTGTGTAAATATGGACATTATAGTGGTGGGTGATTTTAATTGTAATTTTAGGGAAAAATAAAAGCAATTGTGATGTTAAAATGGCTAAAGAAATTATGAGAAGTGGAAAGTTAAGTGTATGGGAGAATAACCACTGGACCTATAAAAGGAATGAAATTAGGACAGAAATTGATTATTTTTTTTAATATGCAATAGTTTAAAAGTTATAAAAAAGGAAATCAGTATGCTGGATTTTCATATCATGTGGCAATATGGGTTAAAGTACAGGAAATGAAGAATATGTAAGAATAGGAAAAGGAATAAAGCAAATTAATGAAAATGAATTAGAAGACAAAAAAAGAACTTGTGGAATTATGGACAAATCATACAATTATGAAGGAGTTTTAGGAGAATTGGACTGTTTGGTGGCTTAATTTTAAAGAAAAATGTAAAAAAAGTATTTTTAGAATGTATAAAGAAGAAAAGAAAAAGAGAAATATAAGATATTAAGTCAAGAAACATTTAGAGACTTATTAGAGAAGAAAAATTCCTTTTATGGAAAAGAAAGAGAAATATATAAAATGAATCAAATTCAAATTAACACCTTATTATATAAGCAAAATATTGTTTCCAAGGAAAGAAAGAAGAGGTAGCACCATATTCAAGTAAAATAATAAAAGAGAAAATAATAAGAGAATTACAAAATAAGGAAGTTAAGCAAATAAGACAGCAAGAAGGACTATATGAAATAATTAAAGAATATGTATTGGAATTATTTGTTAAGAGAGAAGAAAATATGGAACACATTTATAAAGGTGAAACATTAAGGAAGATAATGAGTATTTAGAATAAAAAATAACCATGAAAGAATTGAATGAAATTCTAAAATATATTAACATGAATTCTGCAACAGGAATGGATGGAACTGAACATGGTATGTATAAAGGCATGAAAGAGTGGCAAAAAATAATTTTGATAGAAGTTACGAATGACTGGTTAGAAACTGGAATTAAAGAGAAATAGATATGTACAGGAGTTATAAAATTTATATTTAAAACAGAAGATAAAGAGGAGATAAAAAATTGGAGACCTATAACATTGAATAATACAGAGCCAGATTTATGAAGGCTTGCATGGAATCTAAGAGTACTGTTAGACGGCAGACAGCCACTATTTCTGCCGAGCGATCCAGCAACAGCCGGCAGGGGCGTGCATGAGAGCTTCTAAAGCTACTCCTGCACGGACAGTGTTATGTTATGCAAATTACCTCATTTGCTGCTGAAAGCTATGAAAATGAGGTAAATTTGTGATCCAGGAAACACTAACCTGTCCATGGAAGAGTAGTGTCATTTGCAGAAATGTACTCCATTGGTAACAGAGTACCGTTCTGCAAATAGCTAAATGGAGCTATGACAGCTCCAAATAAAGGATGTATCCAGTTGAGGAAGCATGCCAATGGCCAAATATAAGACCATTGGCATTTTTGTAGGTTGAAAATTAATAAAAATTAATTTTTATTTTTTCCCCCGATCTCCGATGTTTAAGCATAGCGCAGCACCATGCAAACATGCAGCGCTTTAAAAACCAAAAAAATAATTAAAAAATAGCCAAAAATAGGCATGCTTAATAAAAAGATTATTCTGCCATGCAGGTGAATGGCAGGCTGAGGACAACATGACAACTGAGTAGTGGTTGCTAAGGGGGGGGAGCTCAGTTTGAGAGATGTAACCAAGCATTAGTAGGCAATCCTATGGAAATGAGGATAAGGATAGTGAATCCCAATTTTCCCTGGTATGTGAGCCATGTCCCTAGAGTGTAAGTGTAGGAGTAGGGGAGTAGTAAAGTAGATGATAGGTGACATCATGAGGGGGTGTGTCTGAAAGACTGTAAGCTTATTGGAGCAGAGTGGCTTGTGTTTGCCATGAGTTGCTCAGGATTGCAAGAGGCGTGTCTACAGCTGTCCTAGCTGAAACCCAGAAACCAAACGTGTACGCCGTGGATAAATCTGAAATTTCTTGCAAACGTGCTTACACTGTGTGCACACGTGTGCACGCCTGTAAGCCTTTGTGCACACGTGTGCAGCCATCTAAGCCTGTGTAAGCCTGTGTAAGCCTGTGTGCGCGTGTGTGAGCATGTGTGTGCATGTTTGCCCTTGTTTGCATGGCGCTACCCCTTTTGGAAACAGAAAGTGAAAAGGAAGGAAAAGAAGTAGTAGGAAGTTAACCAAGGAGAACTAGCTGATCTGCCAGGTGAAATATATCAGAATCAGCCAATTACACAGGCAGTAGACTAGCCTAGCCCAGCCCAGCACTTTAAACTCTGCAAACACCATTCCCCCATGTTTTTTCTCAAGAACTCTGCAACACTGCAGTATACAAAGAGTGAAAACGTAAAAAGCTTAAGTCAGACAAAATGTTAAGGGCTGCTATTGCTATCATAAGCCAACATGGGCAAGATGCTGAGGGTGGTGATATTGCGAATGCTGCAGAGCAACCCACAGTGAGGAGACGGAGAAGAGTGTACAGACCCAGGGTAACCTACCAGGGGCTACATGAGCTGGAGATAGTGCAGTGCTATAGAGTGGACAGAGACCTCCTGCAGCAAATTGTTGAGCTGCGCCGGCCACGCCTCACACACAGAACCAACAGAGGGGAACCCATCCCAATGGATACCAAGGTATGTGTTGGCCTACGAATACTAGCTACAGGTACCTTTCAGAGACCAACTGGTGATATGATGGGGGTTTCACAGGCATCAGCATCCAGGGTACTGCACCAGTTCCTGGATGCCATGTCAGCACATGTCGGTGAGCATGTATATTTCCCCAATTCCCATGAGGCATTGGCCAACAATATGCATCTTTTCCACCAAATAGCAGAATACCCTGAGGTAGTGGGTGCAATAGACTGTACGCACATCCACATCAAAGCACCACCCAGTGAGCGGGGTAGGGTCTACATCAACCGCAAGGGCTACCCCTCCATCAACTGCCAGGTCGTGTGCGATGTCCAGGTCATAATAATGAATGTGTGTGCGCTGGCTGCCCTGGAAGCTATCACAATTCCCAAATCTGGCATCTGACGCAGCTGTACCAGAGATTTGCCAATGGGGACATCCCTGACGGTCACCTAGTGGGGGATGCTGGATACGCACTGGAGCCGTGGCTGATGACGCCCTTCAGAAATGCACACACACCCAAACAAGAACTCCATAATGAGGCACATGCACAAACAAGAAACATAATCGAGTGTGTGTTTGGGATGCTCAAGTCACAGTTCCGGTGCCTGGACACATCTGGTGGAGCCTTGCAGTACTCACCAACTACATGTACCCAAATTGTCGTGGTATGTGCCATGCTACACAATATGATCCTGCAAAAACAGCTGCAGCAGGAACAGCATGGGGCAGGGCCAAAGAGCCCCCCACCATTGCCGAGGCCTGCAGAGGCACAGCGTGACTCAGAGGAGGAACAACCTGAGCCTGCCCCAGTAGGCAGAAGGAGGCATGCCCATTATGCCTTGGCCTTGGCAAAGAGGCAATGCATTGCACATACACTGACTCAGTAGGAACCCTGGAAATGACACCTCTCTCTGACTCGCACATACAATAAAAGGGATGCCTAACTTGACACTACCTGTTTTCAAACATGTATAGGGAGTGTACTATGTGCATCCAACACAGGCAGCCCTGCAGCACCACCTGAGGCATGACTGTCCTATTTTAAGCAATATAAAGCAGTGCTAAGCACATTTTACCACTGTTTAGCAAATTTAAGCACAATTGCGCGGAGCTCCACACCGTGCAAACTAGCGCAAGGTTGGGCAACATTGGGCAATGTTGGGCAAAGCTGGGCAAAGTCAGGCAAAGTCAAGCAAAGTCGGGTAAACACGCTCACACCTGCTTTACTCTTCCTTAACCAGTCAGGTCTGCCCAGCAGGAAAATAAAAAGCAGTGACAGGGCTCGAACTCAGGATGTTGTGCACTATCGTCACAGTACTGAACCACTAAGCCATGACAACATTTCACTGGCACAGACACACAGGACAATTGTAGACTAACGCAAACACAAACAAATGCTGTATCATGCCCTCTGAACTTCCGCCCAGGCCTATGCAGACAGATAACATCAGGCCAGGCAGTGTGATGTGGGTTGGGTAGGCTATGAAGTCACAAACTAATATACCTGAAATTGAAAGCTAAGATCTGTAGTACAGTAGTATGCCTCAAGCCAGTACGATAGGCAACAGTACAGACTTAAATGGAGTACCTGACATAGCAGTGAAGGCCTAGCAAATGTGTATAAGTGTCAGGTGAACCCCTCATCCTATGTACACCCACAGTAACAATCAGGTGTGCCCCCACGTGTAGAATTGTACAAATAATAGCTGTTCCCCCCTTTATGTAGAAATGTTGATAAGCCTATGCAAAGTGACTCATGGAAGCCCTGCAGGCACAGCGTGCTTCCTGTCGATGTACAACACAAAAGTGACCCCTGAAGTAAAAACCAACTTGATTTTTCACACACATATAGTATACATGTCCATACTGGGCATGCTCACACACTTAAACAAATTTAGCAAATTTCAGTCAGCAACATACTGAAAGGTCATACTGGGCATGCTCACACACAAATAAACAAAGCAAATGTCAGTCAACAACATACTGAAAGGTCATACTGGGCATGCTTACACACTTAGGCCATGTCTGAGTACAGCAGTGGGCCACACATATCTGGCAGTTGCAGTTCTTACCCCAGAAACTTGTCACTATTCACCAATCCTGCCTTACACATACAGTTATATGAAAACAGACCCATATAATATATTGGACTCCTGTCATAACCAAACTATGTACTACAAGTACTTAAGTTGTCCAAAGAAAGTGAAAATTCAAAGAAGATCAATAAATCTCCGATCAGTATCATCAATAAACAATGAGCACTCCTAACATTATCCAATCCATGTTCTGGCAAAAATATTGTCAAAGAGTCCATAGTGAACCATGAAGCTTTCTTTTGCTAGGTCATAAATATCAATGTAAACTCATATATGTTCTGAGTCAGTGCAAACTGTAAATGAATACATGTACATGACTGACATTGCCAACATCTTGTCAGACAGGTTCATACATATTTATCCCCCTCTCACTAACAAAAGGGTCCATTATCATATCTGGAGATTGTGAAAACCCAGAAATCACATATACAATGGTTAAACAGCACTTTCCAAGCCTAAAAACATGGCGTCTATGGGATGACATGGTTTCCCTAGCTGTGTCATATGTGAACTCCAAAACAAACAGACCCTGCACCTGAACAGTCTGTTGAGACTCACCCTCTGTACAGGATATGAAACTGTTGAATGCATTACAGCAATGTTTGGCACACTCCACAAGTGTTGGTGCACAACAGACCATGGGAACTATTGTCTTATAAGCCTATTAAGCCTGATCTGCAAGGCCATGGAGTCCATCATGATGGCACTCATAAACAGAGCTATTGGGAGCCTACAAGCACCCAACCCTACCAATTTTGGCTTGGTCAGGGGCAGATTATGGTTCCCAAACCTGCTAGACTGTTTTCAAGGCAGTCACCCAGGACATAAATCAATGAAATGAGCTACATACATCCCACATAGACCTTGAAAAGCCCTTTTCCAACATCCCAGACACATGTCATATCCACAAAATCAACAACCTGTGCATAAATATGTATGTCATTTGATGTATTGCCAAACTGGGACACAGATAGATCCCACAAGGTAAGAATTGTGGTTTCCTGTTCAAGCTGGTAACAACTGCTGTCCCCCATGGCTCAGTCCTGGGACCCCTCCTGTCTTGTGTATACTTTTCAGAAATACAGTTAAACACATGAGGGCTATGTTTAGCAAAGTTTGTGGATGACTGTAAAAAAGTTGTCATAATCGATGTTTGGGACAACAGAGGCATCCTTAAAAAGGGTCTCAGTCAGACAGATGTGGTGTCAAAATTATGGCCTCGAGCTACAGTCATACAAATACCACATAGGTGCCAACACCCTAAATATGGAGGTGATAATAAGGGATCTATGGACACATGTGGATAGTCATCTCTACTTTCAGAAACACATTCACAAAGTGGTCAGAAAATCATGCTATGTGTTCCCACAAACTGCCAAGGTCTTTGCATGTAGGTCAAAGGAAGTTCCCTCTACTCATCAGTCATCAGACCCGTCAGAGAGTACCACAACACACTTGTGATGAATCTGACTAGGCACCTTCAGCAGCTGGAAAGACCACTGAAGCACCTCAACAAGAAGATTACTGGCCTCAAACAGTTGCCCCATGCAACAAGACTGAATTTAACTCATTACCTCCAGTACAGCTCTTTTGAGTGTGTACCTTTAACTCCCAGTGGGCATGGCTTGAGCCTTTAAAAATGAAGTTATCACCTTACAGTTCTAACAAATAATCATTGACAGAGGTCAAATATCTATACCATTGTATTTGCCATCATGCATGCTTCAAGATAAAATATTCTGATACCTTGTATGTAGCATGGTTTTGGAATTATTAATGCAAATATGAACAAACAATATTTGATGCCTAGAGGCGCAGTCGGAGGTAACTGCAGATGCACCTGGAGGCATCACTTGGATGTAATGAGTTAACTCATTCTGTACTCTGTTGCATACTGTCTACTCAGGAGATCTCTGCCTAACAGACAGGTCCATGTCCAATGCAGAACTGATGTACATGCGCTATGTGAAGTAAACCCAAGCTCACTGTACCACATGCTCTAGGGATATCATCATCGCTACATTAAATAGAACATGTTGGAGGGATACATTACTAACTCACAGACATCCCTTGCTTTGGAACAGGCTCCCAACCGACATTAAGCTGAGTCCCTCACTGACACTCTTCCAGAGGAGCCTTGATCAGTGTATGTGAAACTGAACTGTCACACCATGGATCACTTCATCAGCTCTACTACACAGAGGCCTAGGGAACTAACTCCATGGTAGCTGCACACTCTGGCCATACTAATATATGCCTTCAGGCAGATAGCCTATTACCTATCTATGTACCTATATATATATATATATATATATATATATATATATATATATATATATATATATATATATATATGTAGGTGGAACACAGTATAATAAGCCAAAGATGGATGGGCAGAGATGTGTGTAAGAGAATGACCATGACAGGGAGCCATCCAGGACTGTCCCACGCAGCACACATCCCAATGGCACAAAAGACATGAGGTGTACATTTCTCCCACTGTACATAACAGCCACCAGTATCTTTAAGCATTACAGTGTATGTGGCCCATGTGCCTGCTGTACAACATGACTGTACAATGAAGTACACATCTACTATCTGTAGACATGTACCTGTCATATAGGTTCAAAGGTATGTAGTAGACTATCTCCATGAAGGCATATATCAGCCTATGCAAGTTGGGCAGCTTTCACCACACCATTGGGTAGTCTCCCAAGGCCTAGTTCTAATACTTAGTACCCTAATCCCCTTTCTAGTGGGGCTGCTGATGTGATGCCTGGCATGAATTGCCTGTTTCCCATCCACTCATCAAGGTTCTAATTGAAGAGTGTCAGCGAGGGGTTCTGTCTCATGTACATTGGGACTCTGTTCCACAGTAAGACAAGTGTCTGGGATGTTACTCTATCCCACCAGCATGTTGTATTCATCGTTCTGATGAGGTTCACATCCATGGAATGTGTATGGTGACTCAATGTTGTTATCTGTAGATGGAGCATGTTCAACAGTTATGTGTTGGACATGGCTCTGTATGTTAGGCAGAGTGTGCCTCTGAGTAGGTGGAACGCAATGAAGAACAGATTTAGTTTTACCAGTTGTGTTGCATAACACAACTGTTTGAGGCCAGTAATCCTCTTGGTGAGGTACCTATGTGGTCTCTACAGCTGCTGGATATGCTAAGTCGAGTGCATCCAAAATGGTGTACTGTACTCAATGATGGGTCTGATGATGTAAGAGTAGAGTGCCAACACTACCTCTTTGGATCCTGATGCAAACCCTTTGTTGATTAGGTGGGCCACATAGGATCTCCCAATCACCTTGGCAACATGGTTGTCAAAGGAAAGATAACTATCTACTTGTGTCCCCAGATCCCTTATCACCTTGTCATTTTTAAGGGGGTAACACCTATGTGGTAGTTTGTAGGTATTTTGTTTTCAACAAAGAGGATCACTATGCATTCCTCCACATTGAGCTTAAGGCCATGATTCTGACACCACACATCTGTCTCATAGAGTCCCTTCTGGAGAATATGTCTGTCTTCCGGGGAATCTGTTATAGCAAACACTTTACAGTTCCCAGCAAACTTAGTCAACCACAACCCTCCTGTGTTGGCATGTACATTTGAGAAGTCTATACCAAACAGGAATGACCCCAGGACTGAACCCTGGGGGACACCATTCATTACTGGTGTAGAGTCTGACATGTAGCCAGCAACTCTTAATGTGTGGGATCTATCTGTGAGCCAGTTTGCAATCCATCTTGTGATGTATGGATGCATGGCCAAGTTGGTGAGTTTCTCTATGATACCTGACTGGGGAATGGTGTCAAAGGCCTTAGTGAGGCATAGGTAGGCTGTGTTGAGCTCATTTCCATCATCTGTAGCCTGGGTAACTGTCAAATAAATCCTCCCAGTTCAGGAGGCGTGGTCTGCATTTCACGAAGCCAAACTGGGTGTGCTCAACTGTGTGAAGGTTCCCAATCTCTGTATTATTGACTCCCATTATAATTGGCTCCATTGCCTTGCAGAACACACTCGTCAGGCTCATACAGCATGAATGCCAAGGGGTTTTTGTGACCCACCCCTGTGGAGTGTGAAGAACATTGCTGTGCAACATTTTATGGATACATAGCCTGTAGAGAGCATGTAGAGAGAGGTGCAGGTATCCTTGATGAATATGGATACATCCTCACCGTATGTGCTATGATTCAGGTTCTGATGCTGGAAGATATGGAAAGAGTAGTATCCTGGTAGTGCTGGTGTGCTGTCTGGAGCCTTGAACTAGGTTTCTGTTACTGCACAGATATCAATATTCTCCATAATGAGAAGTGCCTCAAGTGTGTGCATCTGGAGGCTGAGACTTCTGACAATGAGTAGCATTTAGCTCACTTTGTTGTTATTTGTGTCGGTTATGGGGTTTGGTTTGTCCTGCGTGACCGGTGTTCCACACCTGAAGTCAGCACCTCATTGGTCCCATCTGACCATAAGCTAATTACCCTTCATATCCACATTCTGGACCCACACCCCCATTAAGGAAACCATGTTAAAAAAGTGTCTCCAAAGCCAACTTCATGCTTCTTAAGATAGAAGTGCTGAACTGCAGGACTCCCATGCAGATGGACAATACAGTTACGACTACTGAATCCTTCCCAGTTGCACTTTATAAGCACTTACATGACTGCATGCATCGTGCTATCCCAAACAGAACCAAGACGCTATCCTCCAAGAAAAGGAAGCCAATCTGGTGTTCCCCTGCCATAAACAAACTGCACAACAAAAGGAAGAAATTGTTGCAAAGGAGGTTAAAATCCCATGAGTGGAGGAGCTCCATGGTCAACATCAGTAAGAAGCTGTGATCCCTGATAAAATCCTCCAAAGCTAGCTATGAAAACAAAATCGACACAGATTCTAAAGACAACCACAAAGCATTCTATAGCTATGTCAAGAATCTCAATGGCAACACTCAGATCTGCTCTGAGTTACAGCTCAATGGCACTAAATATACAGACCCAACTGATATTGCCAACATCCTGGCAGATAGGATCAGTGTTAACTTTACCCCCCTCTCACCCATGAAAGAGCACATCTCTATAACGGAAGACTGCAAAGTTGCTATCATCATGGCTGCACAGGTAAAAAACACTTTCCAAAGCCAGGAACACAGCATCCATGGGACCAGATAACTTCCCAGGCTGTGTTCTACACAAACTACAGAATGAACAGGCACCACACCGACGTACCATGTTCAGTCATAGCTTCACCTCAGGCTTTGTGCCTGCTGAATGGCGCACAGAGATGGTTATCCCACTACACAAAGGTGGAGACACCACAGACCCCAGGAACTAGCGCCCCATTAGCCTGATGAGCCTGCTCTGCAAGGCCATGGACTGTATCATCATACAACTTATAAAAAAAGACATTGGTAATCTTCAAACTCTGGACCACAACCATGTTGGGTTTGTAAAATGCAGATCATGTCTCCTAAACCTGAAAGATGTCATTGAAGCAGTCACCAGAACCGTAGACAAGGGTAAAGTGTTTCGCATAGCCTATGTAGATCTTGCCACGGCTTTCAACACCATCCCCCACTCTGGAATTATAGATAAACCCACTAAACTAGGCATAAATTGCTATGTCACAAGATGGATTCCCAACTGGCTCACTGACAGAACACACACTGTGAAAGTAGCAGACTCCAAGTATGACTTTGGACCAGTGATGAGTGCAGTACCACAGGGTTCAGTCCTGGGTCCTGTCCTGTTTTGTATCTACTTCCCTGAAGTAAACTTTAACATGGAAGGTCTGTGGCTAATGAAGTTTCCAGATGACTGCAAACTAGGAGCCATAATTATAAATACTAAAGATGTGGACATCCTACAAAAGGGCCTCACTGAGACAGATGCCTGGTGTCAAAGCCATGGCCTCAAGCTCAATGCCAAAAAGTGCATTGTCATCCCCTTTGGTAAAAACTCTGTAGCCATGAACTACAACATAGACAGTAGTATACTTAACACTGAAAGTGTAATAAGAGACCTTGGGTCACAGGTGGACAGTGGACACACCTGTGATAATCACATCCCCACAGTAGTCAGGAAGTCCTTCTACGTGGCACACCTCATCACAAAAGGTGTCTCATGCAGAATAGAACAGGACATTGTTCCCCTCTACTCATCACTCACTAGATCCATAATAGAGTACAACGCCCCTTTTGCTATGTACCTCACAAGACATCTACAACAGCTGGAAAGCCTGGAGAAATACCTCACAAAGAGCATTAGTGGCCTGAAATACATGCCATACACAGACCGTCTCAAAATGCTCCAGCTGTACTCTCTCGCATATCGCCTACTCAGAGGTGATCTCTGCCTAACATAGAAAGCTATGTCAAACACAGAGCTGTTGGACATGCTCCATGTAAAGCACTCACAATCCCTCTGATCTTTGGCCCCAAAACCCAGAGTGAAATATAAAAGGAAGGGGTGTATCCATTTACCTTATGGATACCCACACCTTCAAGTTAGTGGCACAGCATGAGACCTTGGAGACCATGCAAGTGCAACTAACACTGGGCAAAGCTGCTTATCAGATTGTAGCCTGCTACAGATCACCTACCTTGTCTCAGGAACCTTACTCAGTATTCCTGAGAAAAGTGGAAAATATAAAGGTCCTACCAAACACCATTATATGAGGAGATTACAACTACCCAAACACTGAGTGGGAGAATTACTCGTGTACAACGTCCTTTGCCCAATGTTTCCTAGAGTTTAAAAACTCAAATGGCTGGGAACAGCTTGTCACCATGCCCACTAGAGGTGACAACATACTGGGCCAGATCATCACCAACACGGGGTACCAGTGTTCCACAACAGAGATAAACCCCTCGCTGGTAATATCAGATCATAAAGTAATCACACTGGACATCCACATCCCACCCCCCCAGTCAAGGAAACCACTGTGAAGACATTTTCAAAAGCAAACTGCACACTTCCCAAGACCAAAGTGGAAAGTTCCAATGCCCCCTTGCTATAGGATAATGCTATACAATCTGCCGAATCATTTACAAGTGCATTCTATGAGCATCTACAGGGATGCATGGATTGAGACATCCCAAATAAAACCAAGACGCACTCCTCCAAAAATAAGAAAGCAATCTGTGGTCGTTGCCCATAAATAAGCTATACAACAGAAGGAGGAAACGAACACATGATAGAGCAAACTTCACAAAAGGAAAGGCATCACTGATCATTATTAGGATGAAACAATGATTGCTCATAACATAATCCAAGGCCAGTTTCTAAAGACAAATTGCCAAGGAATGTAAGAATAACAACCACAAAGCCTTCGTTAGCTATAACAAACATTTAGGTGGCAACTCTCAAATATGCTGTCAGCTACTGCAAAATGGCAAAAAATACACTGAGCCAACTGACATTGCCCACATCCTGGCAGACAAGTTTAGTGCAACCTCCCCCCATCACCTCCAAAAGGGCCTGTATCTATCCCAGAAGAATGCAGAGCCCCAGACTTCATGGACATGCAGGTAAAAACAGCCCTCTCCAAAGCTAAGAACACAGCATCAATGGGACTGGATGGTGTCTCAGGTTGCGTCTTACACCAGCCCCGAAAGGAACTACACCCTCACCTACATTCACTGTCCAGACTCAACCTTACCACAGGCTATGTACCCAAAGAATGGCATACAGCTACAGTCATCCAGCTTCACAAAGGGGGTGCCACAACAGAACCTGGAAACTATTGCCCTATAGGCCTACTCAGCCTGGTCTGCAAAGCTATGGAGCAAATTATCATGGAACCCATAAATAGAGACATTGGGAACCTACAGACACTGAACTCTACCCAACTTGGCTTTGTTAAAGGCAGATCCTGCCTCCTAAACCTAGTTGACTTCTTTGAAACAGTTACCAAGGACATAGATGGAGGTGAAAGTAGTCCACACAGCCCACCTGGACCTCACTAATGCCTTTCAACACCATTCCCCACTCTGGCATCATGGACAAACTTACCAACTTGAACATTAACAGCTATGTCACAGGATGGGTGGCCAACTGGCTCACAGATCAAACACACATGTTCAGAGTTGCGGGTGCCATGTCCGACTCTAAACCAGTCACAAATGTCATCCCACAGGTCTTGGTCCTGGGACCCCACCTGTTCAATAGATACTGCTTAGAGGTACAGGCAAGCACTAGAGGAGTATGGCTGAGCAAGTTTGCAGATGACTGCTAACTGCGGTCCATAATCGACTCTACGGCTGACACAGACATCCTCCAGAAGGGTCTTACAGAGACAGATACCTGGTGTCAAAACAATGCCCTCAAGCAGAATGCCAAAGAATGCATAGTCATCCCCTTTGGATAAAACAAAGTGCACACAAATTACCACATAGGTGGTAATCCAGTATGTACAGAGAATATAATTATGGCCCTGGGGACCCAGGTAGATAGTAAACTCTCCTTTGATGATCACATTGCCAAAGTGTTTAGAAATTCCTTCTATGTAGCCCACCTAATGTCACCTAATGTAACCCACTTTGTCTAGTCTGATGATGTCACCATCCTACGAATATACCCATGGAAAAGAGAACTCCCAGTAATGTGTATAGCGTGCTGTGTAAATGCATACTGCTGTTGTATCATAAAGTAGTTAGGTAGGGGTTTGAATCCTGCATTTGACAACTATGTGTGTGTGTATCTCCTTGGAGAGGAGCAACCTTTTTGGAGACTACTAAACCACCTTAAAAGTGGTATACTTATCTTTGTCAAGTCTGATGATGTCACCATCCTACAAATATACCTGTGGAAAAGAGAGCTCCCAGTAATGGGTATAGAATGTCGTGTTAATGTGTACTTGTCTAGTATCATAAAGTAATTAGGTAGGGGTTTGAATCCTGCAGTTGACAACTGTATGAGAGTGTGTGTGTATATCTCCTTGAAGAGGAGCAACCTTTTTGGAGACTACTAAAACACCTTAAAAGTGGTATACTTATCTTTGTCAAGTCTGATGATGTCACCATCCTACAAATATACCTGTGGAAAAGAGAGCTCCCAGTAATGTGTATAGCTCATTGTGTTAATGCATACTCCTCTAGTATCATAAAGTAGTTAGATAGAGGCTTGAGTCCTGCACTTGCCAACTGTATAACAGTGTGTGTGTGTGTGTGTGTGTGTGTGTGTGTGTGTGTCTCCTTGGAGAGGAGCAGCCTTTTTGAAGACTACTGAAACACCTTAAAAGTGGTATACTCATCTTTGTCAAGTCTGATAATGTCACCATCCTACAAATATACCTGTGGAAAAGAGAACTCCCAGTAATGTGTATAGCATGTTGTGTTAATGTGTACTGCTCTAGTATCCTAAAGTAGTTAGGTAGTGGTTTGAATCCTGCACTTGGTGAGTGTGTGTGTACTCTATGTGTGTGACACTGCTGGTCAATGTGTTGTTAGTTTTACTTTTACTACTGTATGACATATCACAATGACAACAGTATGTGCATTGCACATGTCAGGTAGCTGTGTGGCAAATACATATACATACATGTGACCTCAATTATTTCATAGGTGGGAACCCTGCTTTCTCCATGAACACATCTGTTATCTTTGCCAGAGTGTGCTGCCACTTTCCAGACCTTAGGTCACATCTGTATGCTTGTGACAAGCCCAGCCACTGCAGTGATCCCTGGCCTAGGCCATTCGTGTCACACACGCTCATTACGGTTTCTATCGAATAGTGTGAGTGAGGGTTTATGCCTGAGGTATATTTCAAACCTGTTCAAATGCAGCAAAGTCTGTCAGTGATGGCTATTCATTATAGGTGCACAACAACCTTTGTGGATATGCATGCAGACCCCTTATTGCTTATGTGATCCACCGAGGGATTTCAAAGTATCTTTGGAAATGTGATTTTCCAAAGGAGAGATGAAGTAACACTTGGCTGTATGTGCACATTGATACCTGTTCAACATGTTGGGGGCTACTACCTATGTTGTACTGTGGGGATACTATGTTTTGTAAAAGTGGATGACTATGCTTTAGTTGGCTTATAGCTTTATGGCATGGGTTTGACAACAGGTATCTGTCTGTATGATACCCTTGTGGAGGATGTGTGTGTCATCTGGAGAATGCATTATAGCCCACAGTATGCATTTCCAGACGTGGATGGACATATCCCTACTGTGTTTGCTTGTACCTAAGAGAGCTATATGCCAAAGAGAAGTGGTCCCAGGAATGGGTGCAGGTGAATACCACTGGTTACTGGAATAGTATAGTACCTGAAGGATCCAAATGTTACTGTGTGTCCTACATCTGTGTGTCAATTGTCAAGACATCATCTAACAATTGTTTATGGTCAGACTGTTGAGGTTATGTATACTACCAGAATGCAAACCAATGACAGATAGTAACAGTATCACCCACAGCACAGTGTCAAACCATGTCATACACACATGTGTACTGAAGTTCCAAAATGTGTTTAGTACAATGCATATTGGCCACCAATAGAAACTTTGGAGTGTTAACACTGTGTAATACAGGGCATGTCATCCTGCCCATGTGTCCACTATGCACGTACATACAGACAGCGCACCTCCACCATGTTCACAAATGTACACATGCAAATCTGTGCAGCACACATCCTACACATACTGTCCACTCTCTAACACATGCTGCCAATACTACACACATCAGCCAAGTGGCACGTGGGTGGACAATACATTATTGGAATTAACACCGGTGTAAACAATACTACACTGAAAATCATAGCTTAATAGCTTAATGCATCATGCCTGCTCAGCCACACCTTCAAGGATATCATTACACTTTACTGCTGACAACATGCTAACCTTGCTATACTGCTGTAAAGTCACCCTGTGTATCAGCACCATGTTAGCCTGTTCCTGCATCAATGTTACAGATGACAGGAGGTGGCACAGGTTTCATCATATGCACAGGGTGTGTTGTTGGTTTGCCAGAGGTCTACATTGAGCCATAAAATCGACATGTATGTGTGTGTGTGCGTGTGTGTGCGTGTGTGTGTGTGTGTGTGTGTGTGTGTGTGTGTGTGTGTGAGGGCCAAGAGTACTGGTATGGACCAATGTGGATGTAATGTGTCCAGGTATGTGTTAGCCCTAGGTGTCTGGTTTATGTGTGTGTGTCTGCATGCACACAGTTCCACCATGTGGCTGCTATATACAGGGATTTGTGGGACAGCCACAGACTGTACCTGCCAGGCTTTACAGATCACCATCTCTGGCCACGGATATGGTACCTGTGCCTGGCAGGGGTGCTACAGATAGTATCAGATACTAAGCCAGACTGGGTACTATCCTCAGAGGTAGACATATGTACACTGGATCCAGGTCCCTGCTGGGACTGGCCAGAGCCACGTGCACGTAGTCTTCTAGGACGGTCTATGGACAGCCCACCCCCAACATTGCTAGGGCTGGTACTGGCACTACGGGAGCGGCTGTGACTTGAAGGATGTCCACAGCGACTGCCAGCTGCTGATGTTGCTGGCATACATCCACGTCAATGTCTCAACCATCCCACACTGTCCTGACACATGGACATGACATTGCGGAGGACATCTAATGTCTCACCCCAACGTCTATCAGTGACCTCAGTGTAATTATGGATGGAACTTGCTAGGTCACGGATACTGTCAATTACATTGGTGTTATGTGCCCTTTGTGCCCTTAGTCCCTCTCTGGTGTACCGTTCCATACGTGCCTGTGCCTCCATGACAGCGTGGAACATGCATGAGTTTGTAAGACCTGTGGCACATCTGCCAGGGGCATGATGACCAGCAGTGCTCCGACGAGAACCCCTGGACATCTGTCTATGTGGTACCATTCCAGACATCTGGCTATTGCTGTTGTGTCCGGATGCATGTGCCATAGATACCATACTGTCCTGGCCATTGCCGACTGTACACTGCCCTCAGTTAAGGGCATTGGTGACGATGGATGTATTGGCAGTATGACTGTGTGCATGGATGGGGTGGACACTTGTGTACTGTCGATTGGTGGCCCAACAACAGACCCTGGCAAACATGCATGTGCCTCACCACACCTATCCTCATTATCACTATTTGTGTCAGTGACATCAGGTTCCCTGCTGCAGTGAACCAGCCCAACCTCAGCACCTGTGGGAGGAAGACAGGAAACGCACTTTACGACCTGTACATGATGTCAGAGCACATGCACACATGCACACATGAACACATGCACACATGCACAAATGCACACATGCACACATAAACACATGCACACATGCACACATGCACACATGAACACATGAACACATGCACACATGAACACATGCACACATGCACACAAATACACTCCTCACTAAAGCAGACACACACACACACACACACACACACACACACACACACACACACACACACACACCAGCAATCCAGAACATACTCAATAGCAGTTGATGGTGGGGTACAGTATCACAAGCTAAACAGTCATATCACACATGTCAGCATGCAGGACGTGTGTTGCTCAACAGCATGCAGTGAGAGTGTAGACAGTCCTTGCTACTAACAGTATACATGGCTTTGATGCATGTGTGTTGTTCGGTGACTGGCCTCACCCAGGAACGCAATGTATACATGGACACAACATTGCTGTGCAAGTATTAAAAGTTCTTTCCTGTCCTGTGCACCATCACTCACAGGTATACATACCATGGCTGGACGTGTATTTGTGTGTCACATAGATATCTATTTCTGATTAGAGCATCCGTGTCTTTAGCAGATAATTGTGGACACAGGTTTAGCCCATGCATGCTGTGTATACACACAGGATCAGTGGTACATGTATACCTGCTTGAATACCATTGGTCCACATAGCCAATGTACAGCAGTTATGGTGAGTGTAGAACATATTGTGGACATGCCAGTGCCAGCCATGACATGGCATGCTACAACACAACTGCAACATTTAACATCACACATACCCGATGTGTGTCAGGTGACCTTAGACACTCAATAGCATTACAAGACATATATGTGTTAGTTTGTGCAAATGGTGATTGCTATGCATATTGTGTATAGGTGCATATGTTTACACACACACAACATTGAGGTGTATAGCAATGAAAGATATGTGTAGTACTGTGGTTACTATAACTGAATGAGGTGTAGTACCATAAGCCATCATCATGCAGCATCATGTGGTCACTCAAGGCTACTAATGTGTGCCAGACCAGCACCTATCATGCTGTACCTGAACTGCAGTACCATGGCTACATCCATCATTTCACTGCCAGTTGTTACATGGGTTTGTAAGGTGCCCAATAAGGAGCATTGTCAAACATGAATGTGTTGTGTGTGGAAGAGTGTCTCACCACCCCATGATAGGCCTCTACCCCTCAGGTATATTATGTGTGCTGTGTGGATGACATTTGGGATACTGGAGTGTGACTTTACAGATGGTGTGTGAATACGTCATGTGTAGCATATTAACGTGTTCTGTGTATGACATAGTTGTGTATGTTGTGTGCATGTGTATCAAATCTGCCTATCCAATGGCCACTACAGTGTAGCCACATTTGTTTGGGATGCTCTGTGCATTGCATGTGTTTGAGGCAGCTAATCACATTACTGAAATGTGCATAGTCTCACAGAAAACATGCACAGCATGCATTATGCATAGGTGTGTTACATGTGTACATGGCCTACACTTTACCTATGATGTGCACATTTTATTTGCAACAATAAATGTAGAACACACTCACCAGCATGGGTCTGCTGCCTTGCTGTCACACCAGAGGGACCTACAAGGATATGAGACAGTTTGTCAGTGGCAACAACTGTGGCATTGCTACTGTGGGTTTGCAATCTTACAGTAGTATAACTGTTTACATTCACAGGCCTACAGATTATGTTCCAAATGATCAGTATTGCACAACACCAGGCTCCACATCTTTTAAGTACACACTACACATCTCACATATGCATGATTTACCAATAGAGGTAACAGTAGTCTACAGATATGCCATGTTGCCTGCATGCTCCGTGTGAACTTGCTGGGTGGCTCCAACCTCCATGGCGATACATGTCTGCTGCTGTTGGTGTTGGCCAGGAGCCACCAAGCTCAGGAGCAGCTCCTCCACTCTGGTGAGGTGGGGGGTGGATGGTAACCCCTCCACCTGTAGCAAGCTGTTGTCTACGGACATCAGACGCACGCTGCCGGACATGTCTAAGTAAATCACTGCAGTGATGGCGTACCTGCTCATATGTCCGGTTATGCATGCCTATGTCATTTACCCTACGGACAACATCTTGTCACAGTGAAGTCCGCTCATGCTGGTCCTGGCTGGTTCTTGAGAATAGCACTCTGTAGTACTGGATCAGACTGCTTGTAATGATGTCGTCCTCAGCACTACTATAGCTCTATAGCTCGGGTTGCGACAGTGAGCCATGATCCCTGAAAGACAATGAAACAATATGTCTGAGCAAGTCATATGGCACACTTAACATTATACAGTACAGATATCACTGAACTGCCATATATAGCAACCTATTAGCTGTCAGAGGATACACACTTTCAATACCACATATCAGTACTCACCCCACAACTGCCTGACAGTGCTTGGCACACTCTGTATATTACACCATGTTCTGCACAGCGACAAAGTGAAATCACTATGTAAGACTATACAACAGTACATGGCACACTGTATGCGACACAATGCACCACCTAACCACAGAAGGTATAGATCAAGCTAATGCATAACATAATATGTCCTCCATCGCAATAATTGTATAGTCCAGTTACAGTATTACCATTATACCACACTACTTGTTGATGTCAAACCCCTGCCTAATATATGTGCACATTCGTGACTATGGGTGTCATACTGCTGTACTAGACTATACATGTTGCTAGATATGCACTTATATCCTGTAACACACATATGGCAGAGGGCATGTTACAGGCATACCCACACACACATCAGACATACTTACAAGACACAAAGGTATGGCAACCCAGATGAGCTTTATATGTGTACCATACATTACTGTGTGTCAGTACTTACAAAACCTTAAGCCTGAGGTATGTAACCTGTGAGAACTACAGGGAACACACAAAACAGTGGTTCCAAGCAATGTGGACATACACCATACTGTGCTGTTTAGGCCTACAGCTTCAGGTAGTACTACTGTTCATATAGGAGTTGGATTCACCAGCAGTACCAATCAATAGGCATACATGTACTGCTTTAGCCTCCAATGACACACCCCAGTCAACACCAAGGGACTACATCAGACTGTATGCCATACTGCTTTTTCTGCCTAGCAATAGCATACACATCTTTTGCTGGGATCAAAGCTAGGAGACAAAATACCATGTCAGAAACAGTTTCCCACTAGGCTATCCCACATATACACAACTTTGACACATTCACCAACACATGGACCATCACAATCAGTCAACCTCACATAGCATGTATTGCAACAAGTACATGTGAGTGTGTATAGTTTCATAGGTAGGTACTAGGCTATTGGCCTTAGGGCCTATATAAGCCTAGCCAAACAGTACCCTGGCCTTTGCCACCCAAGGAAATTAATTTCCTGTGCCCCTGTCAAGCAGAGCCACAGAGATGATCCCTGGGGTGTATTACCCATCTCCCATCCAATCATCAAAATTATTCATGAAGAGTGCTACTGAGGAGCTTTGTTTGCTATAGATAGGTAGTATGTTTCAGAGTATGGGAAGTCTCTGAGATAGGAATCTATCCCTCCAGCATGTTCTGTTTATTGTGCTGACAAGGTTTAGGTCCCTAGAGCGTGTAGCTCAGAGGGATTGGGATTTCTTTACGTGGAGCATGTCCAACAGCTCTAGGTTTGACATAGCTTTGTATGTTAGGCAGAGATCACCTCTGGATAGGTGATATGCGACAGAGTAAAGCTGGCATTTTGTGAGATGGTCTGCATAGGGCATCTGTTTGAGGCCGGTAATCCTCTTTGTGAGGTATGTCTGTGGCCTTTCCAGTTGTTGTAGATGTCTTGTGAGGTACATAACAAAAGGGGAGTTGTACTCTATAATGGGTCTTATGAGTGATGAGTAGAGGGGAACAATGACCTCTTTTTCCCTGGATGAGAAGCCTTTTGTGATGAGGTGTGCCACATAGAAGGGTTTCTTGACTAGTGTGGCACTGTGATCGTCAAAGGGGAGACTACTGTCCACCGTGTCCCAAGGTCTCTTATCACACTTTTGGTGTTAAGTAGACTACCACCTATGTGGTAGTTCATGGGTACCAAGTTTTTACCAAAAGGGATGACAATGCAATTTTCGGCACTGAGCCTGAGGCCATGGCTTTGACACCAGGCATCTGTCTCACTATATATGACTCTGTCTCTCTCTCTCTCTATATATATATATATATATATATATATATATATACACACATACATATACACATCCATTGGTGTACATATACATATACATATAGGCACATATACAGTCCACCTTTCATGGTGGGAATATCAATTATGCAAAGGATGTGAGATATACAGTAATGTAATGATATCGCACAGTCTTTTGAGAAATGCATTGAAGGTGTTCTCAGCCCATGTAGCTTTAGCAGGCCTCACTGGCTGCAACATTGCAAACTTAACAAATCACACGCACAGTGTTTAACCACCGCATGTCATATACCAGCAGTGTATGCTGTCTTGTTTGCCACACACTACAACCTACATACAAATATGCACATAACAACCTTCACCAACATATATATGTCCACCCTTCACATACAGTTGCAGTATGTCCCTTGCTCAATGCACATGTACAGATGTTACTATATCTGACACATATATATCTCTCCATATGTGTGTGCCATACACACACAAGGTCCACACTGTTGTAAGTCCCTGGGCCTCACAGCTGACCTGTTGGGCCTTGCTGCAACATGAACAGGTGTCACATGTGAGCACACAGTAATATTAGAGGGTGTCTATATAGCTACAAATGCTAGATTAGCATACTAACCTGGTACAGCAGTTGCCAATGCTAAGCTACACGTTAATATGACTATCATGCATGTGTTACTCTGTCACATCCATGTTTATATAGCTGTTTGCGCTACTCCCCCAAACAGCCATTGTCCACACTACTGTACGCAGATAACATAGATCAGATGTTTGACATTTAATGCTGAGCTACATATGTCACAGTTATGTCCCCCTGCACACAGCTACATACTGATTTGTCCATGGCAGTAGTTATGCTGGACATCTGTGCATAGATACGTACTGCTGCCACATATGGATGTTTCAAAGTATGTAGAGTACTCTTCAAAAACATCTACTACATGCCAGTAAATACATATCTGTTACATACCTTTCCTTTGCATGTGTTGGTATTATTAATTTCTGTGTTCCTTTTGCTTTTGAGTTTGCTTTTGCTGTTAATGTCTCTCTCTCTCTCTCTCTCTCTCTCTCTCTCTCTCTCTCTCTCTCTCTCTCTCTCAGTGTCTGCAATGAAATGATTGAGTGTGTGGGCAGCAAGTACAGCCTGCTTTTATAGGTATCTGCACATGTGCATGTGATGGCATCTGCACCAGTTGGTGGCTACCATTTGGTAATTGCATGCAGCCTGCTGTGTGGTAATTGCAGCACTCACTGTCATAGCAACCCAATGCTATAAATTGCTAAGCCAGGTAGGCGTAGCCCTTTCAGCTTTCCAAAGTAGGGCTCATGCTTGTTTGCTGTGGACACCGTTGTTTAAGTCAGAAGGTTGGTATAGTTCTTATATCTGAAGCTAGGGGTGTGGCCAGTGATTTAAATGTTGTACTCAGACCTGAATGTTGCCACTTTCAGTACATATTTGTCAGTGTAGAATTGTACTCACCCCTGCAAATGCTAACACAAGATACATGGGAGTATGTAGTTTCTTTTCTACTTATACAATTAACTGCCATACAAAAGTAGTTATTGAGATGTATTATTTTGGCACATGAACTGTTTTGCTATACTGTGAATATTAATGTACTCACTTCTGAACAGTTTGTGTTTTTTTAGTGTTGACATTAGCACAGGCTGCTCATGAAAACTGGATAATTCCAGTACTGAGTATGCCTACCTACATCCTTGGTAGACTCTGAACACACAGGTATATTGTACATTTGGGTAGGGATGCAGACGTACAGAGAGCATTATGTATTATTTTGTGAATGTTATCTTGCTTGACTTAAAAGGTTGTTGTGTACCTTTTAGTTTATCAAGGCAAGTAGTCTGTCTGCATAGCTCACAACTGCGGACCTATCCAGATGGTAGCCAGATGTTAGCCTGTTATTCTTTGTCTGTGCAACGCACAGGTCTTTTCAGCACTGGTACAATGGCATTGTTGCAGTCAGTTGCTACCAGTACATGGCTACATCCTTTGGTATTTCAGTGTTGTACTCCTACATAAGGGTATGCTTGTGGAACTCCTTCCAAAGCTATTTGCACAGTGTGTAACAGCAGAAAAGCTGATATGCCTGTGTGTTTCTGCCTCTGCCAGGCCTCTTAAACAGTCAGGTGCATATATGAACAGAGTCAGGGAAAGGTAGGTAAAAGTGAAGTACACCTTCAAAATAATAGAGACAGTAAGTGGAGACTTCAAGAGAACCAGTGCATATGGATTACTATACCATTTCTGAAGTACAAGCGGTGTCTAACTCTTATTATTGTCATTATTCATTAAGTGTAATACCCCACCTTTCTGCCTAATGTCAGTACTTTTCGGAGGGATTCGGAGGGGCACAGCTAACATATGTTTCAAAATCAGGGACATCCCTGAAAAGTAGTCACAGTTGGGATGTATGTCCTCTGCCCTAATCAGATATGCCACTATTTGTCCTGCTATGATACTGTTTGTGGGTTGTAAAGTGCTGCTGTAACATTATTTCCTGCTAGAATGGCTGGTTCTCTTATCACAGTCATGTAATGCAATTCCACAACAACTGCTGATAAAGTTCCACAGAACAAGTTTTGTGTTATGGCATTCCTATTTTTCCTTTACATTCACTCATTCTGATGCATGATAGATTTATTTCAGCACCAGCTTGTTGCATGTCTACTGTGGCTTAGTGGTACTTCATGCAGTCTAGTGTGTCCAAGGTCCGGGGTTCGAGACTGACAGAGGTGTTTTATTTTGCTGCTGAGCAGAACAAGTGCCCTGACATACAGAGTGACTAATGCACTTTTAAGCAGTTGTGAGCGGGTTTGCGTGGGTTTGCGTGATGCTTAGTGATGCTTAGCTAAGCACAAACAAGTGCACACTCGCACAAACCCGCTAACTACTGCTTAATAGTGCTTACTCCCGCTAACCCCCGCGCTCATTTCTTTGAATGAAAAGAAAATGGGGAGATAGGAAAGTGGTGAAAAAGGGGCACAAAGAGGGAAAGACAGTAGGGAAAACAGCTCATGATGTGTAGGACGGGAGTAGGGAAGGTCCATAGCTGCCCATTTCTTTAACAGCAACAGCTGTGCATATGCAATAAATTTGGAGGGAAATATGAAACCTTCCACCCCTGAGAGAGGGGGTGAGGACAACAAAGTATGTTGTACTGCCAATAAAATATCAGTTTATGTGTCCAGCGGACATGTGTGCAAAATGAGCAGCTATGTATGCGGCATAATTATTTTTTGGGAGCAGATTGCCCTTTTTTTTTTTTTTTTCAGGTGAGAGTGGAATGTGGGGTAGGGGAAGTAGGTATATTTGGGGAGGTAGGTTGGGGAGGTAAACAGACAAGACAAACAAGAGGCATACAGGAGCAGAATATGATACATGTGGTGGGTGAACACCATTGACGGGGAAGGATGTTTGGAAATCGTAAGCCCATGAGCCCACAGATGGCAACAGTGGAACTGAGATCCCCACCCATGGGTAGTCGCCACTGCACCTTCACAGCCCAGAGGGTGGCTGTGCTGGGGGCTGAGTAGGAGGGGCAGGCTCACCCATGAGTCGCTCCACTCGTGCCTCAAGCTGGAGTAGTGAATCAGCGACAGAATGCTCGATCTCCCTACGCACCACAGCCAGGACCGTCCAGAGGGTGATAGGTGGCCCTCCTCCACCTACACTTGCACAGGGTGTGAGCCCCATCCCCTGCAGTGCTTCCACCTGAAAGTGGCGCAGGGCCAATGGAGGAGGAGGTCCCAGGCTGGGCACCAGACCTGCTGGTGCCAGGTGCCATCGCCAGCTGAGGTGGGACAGGTGGGTCCGCTGGGACTGGCCTTCCCATACGTTCTATGTTTAGGAGGATTTAATAAAAATATGGGTTAGTAACAGTCAACAGCATTCCCAATTAGTTATAACAGCATGCAGAAGTATTCCCATTAACCCAACACACCAGAGTTCCAACAGTTGAACAGCAAGCATGACACATGCATATATAGAACAACAGTGGACATTACAACAGCATGCGGGTTTAATTGATGGCAACCGGTCACCAATATTGTGGTATTTGAACAGAGAACATGCATCGAAATAAATGCAGATATTTATAAACCAATAGGACATATGTCCCAACAAATGTTTTGAGATTAGACATACCCATTGAGGTGTGGAATTGCATTTTTTATGCACATACAGTAGGGTGGAAAATGATAGCTCTATTAACAACTTATATATCCTTCTAGTTTACACTGCATTCCTATTAACTGCAGTTATATGTCCCCTACTTGTATTATTACACTACCCAATTGTCCTTAAATTGTTGAATGGGTTTTGCTAGATCTTTACATACATGGACTGTATCTGACATACAAACTGTCCGGGATGCAGATGTTACTGCTACATATTTTGTGAGTTGCTCAGACACACTACTGCTGAGATGGTACACTGACAGCTCTACTTTGCTATACTTATCTAGATATGTTTTGGTGATATTATCAGTTATATGTTAACAGCTCCCTACATTTCTGCGAGCACAATGACATTTCTGGGGAACACAATACCAAGCTACTCATGTGCCAGATTAACCTGTACATGCTGGGCATGAACCAACAGTTGAGGACTGTAAATATGCTTAAAAGCTACTGGCAATCCCTTCATCCACTTTATATGGGCCTACCCAACTGTGTGTTAACAGCGCTTAATACAACAGTACTATTTCTATAATGCAAGAGTACAACAACATATCAAAGAAAATGACACAGACGCACTCCAGGAATTATACCTTTATTAAAGACTTATAACACTTTTCTAGAGGCTCTCTCATTTATTTTATATAACAGTACATGCAGAATAATTATTAGAGGATTATTATACCTTTATTTATTGTGTTAAAACACTTTTTTCAGGCTCTCTCATTTATTTTACATAACAGTACAAGCTGAATAATTACTAACCTGCCTGGTGGCGCAGCCTTAGCAGCCTATCTGCATAGGCTTGTTGATTCACAGTACAAACACCTGCAGCTGTGAAGTCAATGAAGTGATATTGAGACATACCTATCCATAGTATAGACTAGAATAGCAATTCTTACATACTTAATTCCATGGCTACTTACTCAGTAGTGGGGCATTTTCCATCTCACGGGCCTCCTGGATCCACTGGTCCAGTTGACCCAGCTTGCGGCTCTTCAAGTCTGCCTGGTGGTGTCTGACCTGCTCACCAGTCCGAGGGACACCTGTGGCACTGGTGAGTTCATGAGCTAGACGATCCCAGGCTTCCACTTTGTATTAGGTGCCCTGGTACTGGCCCTGCAGGAGTCTATCCTCATGGTTATGGACAAGGAGCCAAACCGTTACTTTTGACTCCGCAATGACCCAATGTTGCGTTCAAAAACGAGAACCCTCTCCAGCACCAGCCATTGCTGCCTACAGATGGGAGCTACAACCAGTTATGGCAAGTATTCCCACCTATGGAGCTTAAATATGCATAATTTCCCGCACTTATTTGTGATTGGCCAGTTTGAAAAAAACTCAGCTGAAGGCACACCTGCTTAGCAATGGGTAAACTTCCATTGATATGTATGTGTGTGTTGAAAGTGCATGCTTATGAAAAGCTGTCATGGCTTAGTGGTTCAGTACTGTGATTATGGTGCACAGTATTCCGGGTTTGAGGCCTGTCATTGCTTTTTATTTTACTACTGGCCAGACCAGCTAGGAGGTGTGGCTGTGTTTAGCCAACTTTGCTCAACTTTGCCCAATGTTGCTCTACATAGCTCTACTGTGCTCTACGTTGCCCGACATTGTGCTAGTTAGGGCATTGCGCAGCTACGCGCAAACATGTTCTGTTTGCGCTAGTTTGCGCAATGCGCAGCTCCACGCAAAGCTATTGCACTAGTTAAAGCAGTGCTAAGCTATGAGCTTATACTTAAATATGCTTAATACTGGTAAACTTTGCTTAGCAGTGCTTCACATTGCTTAAGATACTTTACTTATGCATTCATCAGTATGCATAAACATTTCACCTTCTTATATATATATATATATATATATATATATATATATATATATATATATATATATATATATATATATAAATTTGTTCATTACTACATAGGCCATTTCAATGCTTTTTACTAAAATTTAAATGATAAATGTCAGGAATTATTTTTATATACAGATTTCCAACAGAAAATAGAAAGGGGAGTGGTGGGACTCGAACCGGGAATGTCTCCTCTTTGTGTGAAGGCTCTACCACTATATTATTGCTATTTTGCTTAATTTGCATATAAGTTTCTTATTATCCTCTTCGATGTCTAAACTGCTAACTGTAGCTAAGCAATGGGCAAACCCACGCAAACACGTGCAAATATGGGCAGCTATATCAGGAATAATAAAAAACAAAAATAAAAGTTTTACATTTTATAATTGTACAGGGGTTTAGAATGTGGGGGAGTGTAGTGTTGGGTATGTACACATTTGATCGGACTCGCTCATGTCAGTTGACATTTCTCAATTGAGAGACTTGCAGGGGTGTGGATTTTTGGACTGCTCGGCAGTCCGACACGCCCTCTGTACTCGTGCATGCTCCATGTTAGCCTTAGAGTTGAGGCAGCGTGCCCTCATTAATATGCATGGTGCGTTGCCGTCTTACTCTTAGACTGGCATTTCCATGTAAGACTAATTTAGTCTTACATGAAGGATTCATGAATCCTGGGGAAATATTATAATTTTTTTTGTGAGAATAATAACAAAAAGGTTACAGAAAAAATGGATAGAATATATGTCCAACATGTATTTGGAAGAAAAGGAAAAGAAAGTCAAGAGTTATTATGGATAAGATAAATAATTGGTGATATCATAAATAAAAATGTAGAAGTGAAGGTTATGATAGGGGATATAAGTAAAGCTTATGATAATATTCAAGAAAAATCATTATGAGGAATTTTGCAGGCATATAATGTAAGCAAAACATATTACAAGTAATCAAATCTGTTTATGAAAGGAAACAAAACACAAAAACTAGGTCCAGACACCCAGTATTGACAAATTTGCAGCAAAACAATAAATCCTACTGTTGGTAACTATAAAGGCTGCCCTCCACCAATGTGTATATTAAAGGAACGAACTGATTATTTATTATTTATGAAAGGAACTATGTGAAACTAAATGTAAATGGCTGGATTGGGGAAGAAATTAAAATATAATGTGGAATAAAGCAGGGCTGCCCAGCTAGTAGTGTAATTTTCTCATTAGTTATGAATGTAATACTGAAGGAAATTAATAAAATGTCAAGTAGCGGTGGATACAAAATAATGCAGTAAGTACAATTGTCAGTAATGTATAATTATCCAGACAATATTGTATTAGTTGTTAAAAGTAAAGTTTGGGTGGAAAAGTAAATTAAAAATTAAGTATAAATGAAAAAAAATTGGTTTAAGTATAAATAAGGAGGAAAGTAAAGGATTTGGTTTTAAAGGTATTAATAGGAGGTGTTGAGTTCAATTAAAAATATATAGATATATTACGAATAACATTTGGAAGGAATTAATACAGACAACAACAATGGGATAATGTACTGAAAAAAGTAAAGGATATGACTAATTTTTGGAAATCATATAGATTTTCTTATAGAAAAAAAGTACACTCGTTGAACACAATTGTAATAGGAAAAATTGCTTATGCTGCTAACATCTATATGATTCCTATTAAGTATGAAAAGGAATTAATGATGATTATATTTTTTTTATATGGGGCTCTAGACTGAATTTCATCAAAAGAGGGATTCTGTTTATGAAGGAAGAGCAAGGAGGTTTGGGCTTAATGAGCCCAATAGTGCATGTAGCATCTTTAATTCTATATAAGGTATTAAAAGGAATTATGAAGGAAAATAAAAACTTGATAGAAATGATACTAAATTATACATACAAAGAACTGTGTGAAGGAATGGAAGCTAAAAATGATATAAAAGTATTGTGAATGAAGAAATGAAAGAGTACCAAAACAAAAACATGTTATGGAAAATAAAAAGAATATATGTGAGAAAAATAGAAAGGAATGGTACTTAAGTATTATGAAAGCATTTTACTGCATTGATCCATGGAAAGATTTAAAAATAGATAAGAAAAAACATAATGATGAGATATAACAAGTATAAAAGATTAAAGAATGTAATGATTTTTTATGGAGATTGTCTATTAGAAAATTGCCATTTAAGGCAAATGTGCCATACAAAAAAGCTATATAGACTATGTAATAAATGTGGAGAGTTTGAGACTACTGAACATGTGTTTTTGAAATGTGAAAAAGTTAATTTGTGGAAAGAAATATGTAAAGATAATAAGGTGAATTTGGTTATTATGGTGCAAGTAAACAGGGAGAAGTTAAGAAAATGGAGGGAGTAATATTTTATGCTTCATGGACTATATGGAACAAGGGACTAAATTAAATTAAATACAATGGAAAATGGACATTGACAAAGATTTTGGAAAAATAATGTTTTGGTTGTCCATAAAAGAATGTGGGGGGAATGCTTAAATTGAAGTTTATAATTTATGGAGATTTGTAAATAGATGTAAATATATAAATAATATGTAATGTATGTATATACATATATATATATATATATATATATATATACATACAGACACATATATATATATATATATATATATATATATATATATATACATACATAAATATATTATATATATATATATATATATATATATATATATATATATACACACACACACACACACACACACACACACACACACACACACACACACACATATATATATATATATATATATATATATATATATACACATATATAAAATCAGTAAAAAACTACTCTTTGGAAGAGAGGAAGGGAAGCACTCTATTGAGCTGTTAGGCTGTGCTGAAGAGCTGCTACTGCACTTCAAGGACTTCCATGACAGAGGAGAGTGCAGCAGAGTTGGAGAGAGAAGCAGGAGAAAACTTACTGAAGGAAGGAGAAAGAAATGAAATAACTGTTACAGAGTTGGAATATAGAGGACTGCAGATGCAAGTGCTGATAAATTTGATGAACTAGGCAGAGCCAAAGGAAGGAGAAGATAGATGGAGTGTCATAGTGGAGAGAGTAGTACGGGAAGAAGAAACCGAGAGATTAGAAACATAAAACAACTGTTGGTAAAGAGAAAACAACTGAGGTATTCTCAGCTGGTGTGTTAGCCAGTTTTTAGAATTTACCTTTTCAATCAGGTTTTTTGAAACAAGAAAGAAGAAGTTGCATAGATGCAGCAAGGCAAGGAAAAATGGAAGAAGGAACTGAGAGGGGACAAACAGCTGCAGTTTCTCTAAAACCACAAAGAAGATGACTAGTGGTATGAATAAAAAGTAAAACTGATGGTAGTGTGAACAGGTATGACATCATGGATAGTATTATTTTGCCACTAGGGTTTAACATTAGAGACATAAAAGCATTAATATTTGAATTTGAAAATTCTTGTGAAGTGACATTTGAAAGATTTAACTTGCTGTAAAATTATGATTGAGATTGAAAAAAGAAATGCAATAGCAGCATGGAAAGACTATTTATTTCAGAGTTTGGGACTACAACTAAAAAGGAAAATAAATGTGTAATTTAGGACTTCTGATATGGATGAGCATAAGTTAAAGCTGTTTTTTCTTTCATTATTTAGCAAAGTGCATGAAATTAAAAATATATGATGAAAGAAATGTATGCAAAGGGGGTTTGGAAGTGTGGGTAACAATGGATGTTAAGGATGGGAAAATTCAACATGTTTCAAATACAATATTTGTGAATGTTAAGACAGGATTTGTTAGGTAGTGGGTCAACCCAAAGTGTGTTATTTGTGTGGGATAAAAAACATTTACTACAAGACTATCAAATGAAAGTGTGGTCAATGCAGAGACAGGACATACAGCATAAACCTGTATGTCTTTTTGTAGGAAATGTAAAGAATCTGGGCACTTCAGGTTTGACTTTCCCATGTCAAGAAGGGAAAGAGTAGATGAAGTAGAAAGCTCAGAAGAAAAACAAACAGTAGGAAATATTATTACAGGAGATGTTGAAAGAGAAAGTAGCATTGGGAGGGGGATAGTGAAGAAAGGTTAAGCAGTGAAGAGGCACTTATAGAAGAAATAGTTCAGATTGAAGCTATTAATACACAGGAAGAGAACAGACTTACAATTTTAGAAGAGTAAGCAGAGGGTGAAAATGGAGCAGGAGAAGACCAAGACACTGAAAAATCATTTTGTGGGGTACTTAGGTGAAAGAAAAGAAAATTAAGATCTGAAAGTAAATCACTTACAGGAAAATGATGTCTTAGGAATTTTTGCATTAAATGTTAATAGCATTAGAGATGATAAGAGAGGCTTGATAGTGGTGACATGGTGTACAAAAATAATGTTTTTTGCTTACTAGATACCAGATGTAACAAAGAAGAAAAAAAGAAAATAATACAGGCAGTATGGGAAGCTCAAATTACTTGGTCTGTAGGACATAAGACTTGTTCTAGAATAGGATTTCTTATAAAACTAAAAAAATAAGTAATTTTAGATGTAATAATAGTAGTACCAGGAAGAGTAGTGATGTGTGATATGAGAATGAGACAGAAATATATGAGATTAATAGTGATTTGTGCAAAAACTAATATGACAGACAGAAAACAGTTGTTTGAATAAATAAAAAAATTCTGTTTGAAAATATATCCATAGTGATGTTCAGGGATTGTAACCATAACCTGAGGAAAAAGGGGAAATATAACACATGATGTTAAGGTGTTTAAAAAACATGGAGATTTAAAAGTAGGAAAGCTAATGAATAGACATAGAAAAGGCTATTCTTTATGGCTGAAATTGGTTATATCATTTATTCTAAAGACATGAAAGAAATAATATGAGGTACATGTGGCAGAGTTTTCAGATCATAGAGTAGTACAGGCTAAAATAGGGGAAGACAGATAGATAATAAAATAGGGAAATGGATAAAGAGGTTAAATGGGTAACTATTTGAAATGTCGGGACCTAGTAGAGTGAGTCCTGAAATACAGGTACTGAAAGGCTGAAAGATAGGACTTATACATACTCTTAGTCTGAGATGCCATTTTTTGACTATTCCCCTCTCTCCAAGTTATGACAATCTTGGAGTTGGCATATAAAAGTTTGGGTGTGTGTGGGGCTTGCCCCCCACATAAGAGGGTGCAGGGTGCTTGCTCCCACGTGAAGAGAAGTTTAAAAGAGAAGAGCAATTTTTTGAAATTTGCTTTTCCCCTGTGTTTTTGGTAATTTTTTTCAGCTTGTTGACACTTGGCATTTTGAGTGTCAATATTTCAATAGGGAGCCTATTAAATGCAGAGTTTAAAAAATAGAAACAAATGACAAGAGATAGAAATATTATAGAAAGATCATATGACAATGAGACCATTTTATAAAAAAATTGGACACAGTGGTGGGTATTATATAATCAAAAGTATAAAAAATCCATTTAGAAATGGAAAAAAGAATTAAAAAAGAAATAAATTAAATATAAAAAAATAAGGAATTATAAGAAAGAAAAACAAGAGAAACAGAAAAACAGATTTATGAAAAATAGAGAAAAGTAAACATGATGTTACACAGGCAAATATTTTTTTCTGAAAGGAAAGAAAGAGGAGATTCTAATTATTTAGGAAAGGAAGTTTGAATGAGAGAAGGAAGGGTAGATGCTGTCTTAGATGGCAAAGAAATATTAAATACAAAAAAGAACATATTAAGGAGGTGGTCAAAAGTTTTGTAGAGAAACTGAAAAAAGGAAACAAATGGGCAAGAAGAATGGAAAATGAAAAAATGTCTGAAAAAGTAAAAAAAAATTTAGAAAATGATATAACAATAGAAGAAGTAAAGAAGGCAATGAAGTTGAGAATGAATCATCAACAGGATTAGATGGTATAAGTTATGACTATTATAAGGAAATTAATAAAGATGAAAGAGACATTAAAAAAATAAACATTAAATAAATGGACGAAAGAAGACATCTGTGATGGAGTGATGCAATTTATATGGAAAAAGGATGAAAGAAAATATATAAACAATTGGAGGCCCATAACACTAAGGAATACTATTTATAAAACATTTATAAAAATTATACAAAAAGGATGGAGAATGTATTGGATGACATAGTAGGAGAAGGGATTTATGTTATAAAAGGAGGGGAGGTGAAAGAAATGTTAATTATAGTGAAATACATAGTAGATATGTTATTGAAAGAAAATAAAGAGGTAAGACTGATAGGATGTAACCAGGCTATTGACTCAATGGTCTTTACAAGCCTAGCCATTAAATCCCACTATAATACTAGTTGAGATATTGCATCTATGCCCAAGGTTTTTCTAGCAAGGGCTACCCATGTCCGGGGCAATCCACAGCAGACATTTATGGTTTCCCATCCAGTCATCCAGGTTTCACATAAACAGGGTCATGGAGGTGCTCTGCTTGATATGGTTTGGAAGCCTATTCCAGAGGAGTGGCAACATACGCAGTCTAGATTGAGTTCCCTGGAGCAGGTGACTTTAGTCTTATATGACTTATGGATGTGCAGCATTTCCATTATATTTGGGTTAGAGATAGCACTGTAAACCAAACACAAGTCACCTCTAAGTAGTCTATAAGCTACTGAGTACAGTGATGGTGACTTCAGTCTATCCATATAAGACATGTGCTAGAGACCCTGAATTTTCTTAGTTAGAAATCTTTGAGGTCTCTCAGGTTGCTGCAGGTGTCTGGTATGGTACACACCAAAGGGAGCATTATATTCAATAATAGGCCTGATGAGGGATGAGTACAAGAGAGTTATAACCTCTTTTGCTTTTGAGGTGATACCTTTGCTAATCAGGTGAGTGAAGTAGAATACCTTCCTCACCACAGTAGACACATGGTGGTCAAAGGTGAAGTCACAGTTAACTAGTGTTCCCATCTCTCACTACTGAATTCGTACTTAGATTATTATTCTTTATTTTATAATCAGCAGGGACATTGTTTTTACTGAAGGGAATGATGATGCATTTTTTAACATTTAGTTTAAGACCATGGTTTTTGCACCAATCATTGATCTTTGCAAGTCCCCTTTGAAGTACACTGACATTGCTAAGGAATTCAGTGATAACACCTAATTTGCAGTCATCCTCAAACTTGGTTAGCCTCTGTTTTAGCCTGGACATCTGAGAAGCATATGCCAAACAAGAGGATGTCCAGCACTGAACCTTGTAGAACCCCACTGGTGACAGGTGTACTGGTAGAGGTAAAGTCTCCCACTTTGACTGAGTGCTGTTGATCTGTGCACCAGTTTGCAACCCACCTGAGAACATAGGGGTTGATATTCAACTGGGTTAGTTTGTCAATGATGCCCGAATGCTGGATAAGGTCAAATGCCTTGGCCAAGTCAAGATAAGCTGTGTGCATGGCTTTGCCCTCATCTGTGGCTCTGGTCATGTTCTTGAAGAAGTCCACCAGGTTTAGCAGGCATGACCTGCCCTTGACAAAACTGAACTGGGAAGAATCCTGGTTTGGAGGTCACCTATATCTTTATTTATGAGGTCCATGATGATTTGTTCCATTGCGTTACAGACAAGGCTGGTTAAACTTATGGGTCTAAAATTACCCGGGTCTGTTGTCAAGCTGCCCTTGTGGAGGGGATAACAGTCATTGTTTTTCTATTCAGTGGGGAAAAAGCCAGTACTCAGGCTGTGGTTGAATAGAATGCCTAATGGTGTAGCTAACTCTTGTTTTAGAACATTAAGAATGCAGCCTGGAATGCCATCTGGTCCCATGAAGGCTGTCTTCTTAGCCTTGGAGAGAGCATTGATGACTTGCTCTTTGGAGATGCAGTGAGGAGGAGATTATGAAGACATGGTTTGTAGTATGCTTAAGGGTGGTGGTGGTGGGGGGTGTGTGAAACTTTCGCCAAACCTGTTTTCTGGCAGGTTTGCAAATTCTTCAGGGGCAGAGTGTGTGTGATGTCACGATTAGTTCAGCACACATCCGAGTCCTACTTTTTAGGTTGCAGACATAGCTGAATAAAGCCTTATGGTTATCCTTGGCTATGGTTGCTAATTTCTTATCATAGTTATTCTTTGAAGATTTTATGAGTCATCGTATTTGCTTGTTTTGGCTGAGGAGGATGCTCTTTCAGTTCTAGGATCTCACTTTTGTATTTTTAGACAGTAGCTTCTTTTGCTTATTGTATAATTTATTAATTCTAGATGTCCACCGGGATGGTTTATTTTTTTCTTGAGGATCTTACATTAATCCTATCTGCCACAGCTGTGTCTATACATTTGTGTAGATGTTTATACAGGGCATCAGTGTATACCTTACTATAGCTGTCAATGCCATATGTGAAAACTGGAGCTGGGAAGTCAATTATGCCTTCCCTTAAGAGGGTATGGTTAGATTTGTGAAGGTTTTTAGCCTGACTTCTCCTTTAGGGAGTTCTGGTGCTAATGTTACTTCAAAATGACAGATTTATGGTCAGATTCAACCAGTGCAGGCCTTACACTCGAGGCTTTGCATCAGTCTCTCATATTGGTGAGGACCAGGTCTAAAAATACTGGAGCCCTTTCTGGGGGTGGTGCACTATTTGTTCCAGGGAATTTGAGTTAAAGTCCAGGAACCTTTGTGCAAGTGAGTTTGGGATCATATAAGTTTCCTAGTTAATGGAAGGATAGTCGAAGTCGCCCATAACTAAGGTGTTAGGTTGTACCGTAACTGTCCCAAGTAGGTCTAAATAAGCTCAGTGTGCATCTTGGTTCATGGAAGAAGACCTGTAACTGATGATGACCTGAAGGGGGGTCTTACCCACTGTAATTTGGACTTGGAGTAGCTCCATAGAGTTTTCTTGTCTAACCAGAACAGATGTGTAATTATCTTTAATGAAGATAGATACTCCACCTCCTTTGGTTCTCACACCTTCAATTTGCAGTCTGAAAGTGTGGAAGGCATTGTAGCCATGCAAGGCTGTGGTACTTTCTCCGGCCTTGAGACAGATTTCTGTGACTGCACAGATGTCATATTCCAGAGAGAGGATGTGACATAGCTAAAGCATTTGATAAAGTAAGCCATGAATCAATGTGACAGACTTTAGAGGCGTATGACATAGGAGAAAAAATATTGATGTAATAAAGAAATGTTATGAAAATTCATGGGTGTAAGTTATGATAAGTGGAAGGATGGGAAAAAATAAGTATTAAGAGAAGTAGTAAAACATGAATGCTTGATGAGTGTATGCTTATTTGTAATAGTAATGAATGCAGTAGTACAATAATGCATGTATGAAATGAGGGAGGTATGATGTGATATGGAAGAAAATGTTACACTACCAATATGTACGGCATACAAAGATTATTTAGTTCTAATAACAAAAAACAAGGGATGATTAAGTGAAGTTGTAATAAGGATAGAAAAGCTGTTAGAATAAGCAGGCCTGCAGTTAAACAAAATGAACTTTAAGCGATTTGGTAAAATAAAAAAAAAAAATAATAACTGGAATTTGTTTCACAAGAAAGGAAGTAAAGATTTTGTGTGTGACATTTTATTAGTATGAAAATGTAATAAGTTAATGGAGAGAGATATGGGAACAAATAAAAATTGTTAGCTTAGTGGAAATGTTTTTACTTATCATTTCACAAAAAGACACATGCTGAATTCTTATGTATTAGGAAAATAGCATATCTAGGGGAATATATGCATGTTTCCCACCCAAATGGAAAAACAGTTATTAGAGACTTTTTTAGTTTCATTTGGGACTCAAGGCTGAACCCATTAAGAACAGGGATAATTTATAATAAAAAAGAAGAAAGTGGTTTGAATTTTAAAAAATCCAGTGGTACACTTAGCATCTATGCATTTATTGTGGGTAACGAGAAAGGTAAAAGAAAGACAAAAAAAAAAAAAAAAGATAGGTAAGATGCTATAAAAAATACAAAAATGTATGGAAAGAAAAAAACGGGGGAAAATGGATGAGATGGAAGAAAAAAATATGGCAAAAATGAAATTATAGAAGTTAAAAGTAAGCGAACTTGATGGGAAAAGAAAACAATGGCATAATATGATTTTGAAAAAAAAAATGATGTACCCTTGGAAGGAATTTAAAGAAGTTGAAAAAAGGCAATAAAACAGAAAAAAATGGTCTTTAAAATTCTTATGAAGCAGAGGATTATTTTGTTAAGAATTTTATCAGATAAGTTATTTGTGAAAGAGAATATGAAATATAAGGTAATAGAAGCAAAAAACAATATGTTGACTAGCGAAGAAAAAACAATAAAACATTCCCTGGAATTCATTAATAATCGTGCAGATGCCATGCTAAGCCTACACTAAGTGTGTTAGCGCAATGAGCAACAATGCTAATTGAATATGCATACTGCTCATCATGCCTACATGTTTATTAACACCTTTTTTTTGTGGCCAGTAATAGTGTTCGCGGCCATGAAGAAATGCTTGCACACAGAAGCACAAAATGTAAACAAAATGGTTTGCTTATAGGCGAAGATAAGATATGAGTACATGCTGTAGCCTTGACATATTATGGGCAAGTGCAGTGAAACAATTCTAAAGGAGGGGAAGTGAACTGGGGCATTGTACAGAAAGAATACGGTTTTGTACTGCATAATAATTAATAGGGAAGGGGAAATGTGTAAATGTACTCATACTGCAGGCAAATGTGCAAAAATGCCACAGAAACATTCCTAGCATAAATTCTTCCATATTGATGCAATGATGGTTAAAATGCCAATAACAATACCAGTTTGATTGCACATAAATAAATATGGACATGCTAACAAAGGATGTGATGGAGTTATGAAGCTGCAATGTAAAAAAGCAAAGTTAAAATGTGTTAAACATTGTTAATAAAATAATGAGTTGAGGTAACAGGAAGGACAGAAGATACATTATGGGATGAATGCATAGACTGTAGTTATTGCATATGAGATGTATATATAGAGATTTTATGTATACAAGATGATACCACAGCTGTATTTTCCACCTCAGCATATGTATACAAGAACAAATGGAGCTTACAGCTGTAATGTCATGCATATCAGAAATGGACATGTTTTTGAAAAGCAGTGTAAGTGGCACCCATAGAAAAGGGGTTTAACATCTGTGAACACTTAATAGGCAGGTGTTATCTAATCATGTAAATGCTAAATTGTAATATAATAACACACAACATATATAGCTAACAAATGACAGCACAGATTGGATGACATTTTAGGATTTTAAGTTTTCCATTGTTAATTTTCAAATATTTCAGACATTGTTACACTGAGCATTCTCACATGGAATTACAGGGAACAGTAACATAACGGCAATTCAACAGCACTAACACAAAAGCAAGTGTTGTAACACAGGACCAGTCACAGTTTCATCTTGCTGCATGCCATACAGTAAGAAATGTTTATAGAAGTCCTTGTTTGCCATTAAGCTGTATAGTATTTCAAAAAATAAATGTCTGGATTAACATGTGCAATACAGAGCATAATTCTTTTGGGAATAGGTAATGTCTCTGAGGAATGAATGACATAATAAGCATTCATATCATTCCATTTCTGAACACATGCCAAGATCAATATCAGAGAGATGTATAACAATTATGGATGCCACATAACTACACATTTCATTTATGTAAAGAAGAACACTCTTGAAGGGCTTACAGCACTTTCATATCATAAGGAGCATGGATACCCTACCCTGTAGGACAAGGCCCGAAAAAAGGTGGCCCTATGACAGTGCCATAACTATTGTCTGTGTGTTAGCCAGTACTGTCTGAAGAGCCAGATGTTACCAGGTTCAACCCCTGCCTGTTATACTAGGCTGTATGCAGAGCTATGTATTGACTGCACGTGTCACATCAAATAGCAATGGAGGCTGTCACTAATATCTGAACTGAATATGTGCATTAAGAGTGGAGTTACAAATATAATATAAACAGACAGATTTACTCAGAATGTTGGAAAGGAGCTACATGTGTTACTGTGTGCACTACACTAAGCAAGTACACAATCAATGCTTATTTGATAAGGAAGCTCTTACCACCATGTAGTACACACACTGTCCCACAACTGAACCACAGTCTGTGTAGGTATGCTGTACAAACCAATAATCGATGCATGTGCTACGGGAGCACTCGCAGCATGACATGCACCAAATAACTATTTCACTGCTGTGCAGTCCCAACTGGTGACGAAATATCATTGTCCAATACAAAAATGGATAAGAATATCTAGATACAAAGGTGTTTATGTAACGTCAGTACATTCATATAATGTTTTCCCTTCTGGAATTGAACTGCAAGATATGTAACTCTACTGACTAAGGTCATGTGGATGAACCATAAGCACCACAGTGGAAGCCTTAACATGGCTGTGACACACTACTTGTGCTAATTTATTACATCATATGTATGTATTGTAAACACCCTCTTTGAGATAAAACAGATGGCTGAGGCAAGGGTGCCCATAGGCAGATGTAAGGGGGTGCAAGTGGAACTGGCTGGTCGGGAGATTCATTTTCTTTTAATTAAAAAAAGATTTTTTTTTAAGGATTTTCTTCTTTAAGAATGCCCTTTGTGTCCAGTCACACAGACACAACAGGTGTTTGCAACCTGTTTTCATCTTCTGTGTCTGTGCTACTGATGGTTTATGGCTTCATCTTCTGCATCTGTACAGAATTTGAATTCCAGAAGATGTTTGAACTGCAGACGAATGTACAAGTCAGAGGTAGGTAGGTGTTTGTGTGTGTGTGTGTGTGTGTGTGTGTGTGTGTGTGTGTGTGTGTGTGTGTGTGTATGTGTGAGTGAGTGAAATGCCCTAGTTAGAGTTAGCAGGTGGAATTTATTTTCAAGTGCATTTTCAAGCATAGCCAGCTTTAGGCACCAGTGAACCCTGTGGTCGCTGGGGTCCCCCTGGTTCTGGGGGGCCCCCAAATACTGCAGATGATCTTATCTTGATATTTTGTAACATGTCTGTAAAACCAACAAAAGCTAGTACAGCAAGCTTGTACACTTAATAAACCAGGTGAGTAACAGTAACTTTTATTTATTATCTCTTTCAAAATTCAAACATCTTTAGTTATCGTACCAGTATTTTGTCAGGTAACAAACTTTACAATTCCAGTAAACATTTTACCACTGACATAATTCCCCTGGCCTAGTTAAACTCTGTTGGTAGACATCCTGTTCACTAAAACTAACAACATAGCCAGCTTTAGGTACCTGCAATATCAGTGGCTGCAGGGGGCCCTTAATCATCCTTGACTGCGTGGGGGGCCCACAAAAGCTGCTGTTGGTTTGGGAAAAATGAGGAAAAATGTATTTTTTGATTACACTCTTTAACCTGAACAGGACTGTGATATGACCCTGTTAGACCAAAGCTGGTAATGAACATAAGCAAAGTAAGCACTACATAGATCAGCAGCCCAGGGTGACCAATCTCAGTGCACACCTTGGAGTTTAAGAAGAGCTGATGCTTCTAATCTTCAGATATGGCTTCTCTTTCAGGGAGTTTTATACATACAGGCAGAACAACAGATACTGGAACTCTCAATGTTTTTGCTGAAAAATTCTGCTTAGTGTCAAAAATAATAGCATAATAAAAAGTTTCAAATGAGGAACACTTTAAATATTACTCTAATTCACTTACAAAGTTACTAAAATACATTTTGCATCAACATGCATTTGTTAGACAATCAGAGGTATAAAGCTCTGATAACTGGATTTATTGGGACAGAGCAAAATTATGAGGCAAAATCAGAGAATATCTGTGAAATCAGGGATAGTGATAGGTATTAATTTACACCTCAGTGAGGTAAATATAAATAACTTATCCCTGCTGCTATTTGATAACTGCTAAACAGCAGTCACTGATCCTGTGTAGCAGTACTAATGTTGTACAAGGTATTGCTTTTTGCTGAAATAAGTACAAAACTAGCATTGGTGTGATGTGTGTGTGTGTGTGTGTGTGTGTGTGTGTGTGTGTGTGTGTGTGTGTGTGTGTGTGTGTGTGTGTGTGTGTGTGTGTGTAAGTAAAATTATCACTGATTTTTATCACTGCACACATCCAATAATGGTGGGACACGCATTATTCTTCTGGGTATCAACAAAATGTAGCTAACAGGTGATTATATTTCAAACGTAAGGTATAAAATATGTCACAGAACATTCAGACGCTTAGATCTTCTAGGAATCTGGTGGCCCCCACTCCCCAGACTGTATAAATGGATACAGAGGAGCTCCCTAATAATCCTTGACTGTGTGGGGCCCCCAAAAAGCTATTTTTAGCTGAGGAAAAATGAGGAGAAAAAATGATTTCAATTTCTGATTGCACTCTTTAACCTGCATTGGGCTGTGATATGACCCTGTTAGGATAAAACTGATAATGACCTCTGCCCTCAACCACACACACTCTAAACCATCCTCAGATGTTTGTGTATAGAAATTTACCATATATTATATGGGGGGCTGGGGATTGTGTAGTTATTGTTTCCTTTACTTTTTTAACAGACCTCAGAGGTGTACAACGAAAATTACTTTAGCTCCTGTAGGGGTAGTCTACTGCCTGGAAGCAGCAAAGAAGAATACATTATTGCAATCATTATTTTTTTTTCACTTTCCTCACAGTCAAACATCAGGCACGCATACAGCTGGTTGCCATTGGGGGTAGGAATTGAGGAATGAGTAGGCATGCTATTTCATTTCAATCTAACTCCAGAGGGATACACAGGCAGTAACTCTTTTTTGGGGGGGATTAGGGAGACAGGCAATATTCCCAGACAGGATCTGTGTATCCTTACAACAATTGGCTTGTTAATTTATTTTGAGCTACTATTTTGTCAGCTTTGAAACTTAATCCTTGGGTATAACTTATGTTTACATTGAAAGAAAAAAAATATTTTTGCTACTTACTATTTTTGTTTGCCACTTTGGATTAAAAGGTTAGGAAATGCTCTAAAATGCATCCCAGAGCATCTACTACCCCTACGCCTTATGGTGGCACAGGCTTAATTGAGTCATTTCCTAAATGGTTATTACTGTGCTGTCATGGTCAAGAAAGTATATTGAAAAGATGCAAGGAAAAGTAAAGGTGAAGAGCAACACTGAATTTCTTTCCTTAATCATAATTTCTGTTCAAGCCATCATTGGGTGAAAAGATTTTGTAAAAATAAAATAAACAAATAAATAAATAAAAAACACTTTAGAGCACATGCAAAGTTATGGCTTCTTGAAAAAAAAACTGAAGAAAAAATGTAGAATGTGCGAAATTGAAGAAAAAAGTAATGTGCATGGTGTGGGAAGCCCCAACATGGGAAGAAACATAGGGGAGCTCCGGAAGATGTGTGTATGTTTCTTTTTTTTGGGGGGGGTTAAAACAGTAAACAGTGCCTGAGGCTCCATTTCACTTTAGTCCAGCCCTGTACATAGAGTTGTTGTAATGTATCATTGTTGCACCTAAATGCCAGTAACAGTGATTGTCCCTTTGTGAGATGGGCCAACACAGTGTGGTATATAGGCCTGTTGTAATGTAAAATTATTGTAGCTACAGATCAGTCTGTGTGTACTATTCCTAAAAGCCTGCAGCATGAACTAAAAGGATGGATAGAAGGGGTGGTAGTGACAGGGTGATACTTAGATTAGAAGTGCCCAGGGGGCCCCCAACTTGACATTTTCTGGGGGCTCACAAAATGCTAACACCTGCCCTGTTTTCAAGAAATCGTGAGCTTCGAGGGATGAGAAGTTTACTGCTGCTCATGATAAGTCTGCTTAAAATGTGCAACTGCTTTATTTAGCAAATGAAATCACTATTGTGGTATATAATTTTAAAGCAGTGTTAGCAGCACAGCAGGTTGCATATTTGCATCTTGATGTAGAGGGCTGTAGGTTCTGCTCCCACAGCATGCAGATTTGTAATTTAAGGGGATGGGGTGCTTTATTCCTGAGTATGTCCTCCTTTGGATGAGATGCCTAGTAACTATGAACCTGTTTCTCAGCTTGCCACCCATTCTCCATTGCAATACACCAGCTTACCATTTTTTAATGTAGCATAGGTAATTTATTTTTCAAGGGCAACAGGCACTGAATTTGTAGATGAAACACTGAAATATAAAGTTGTTTTCTAGCAAAAACCTCTTCATTAGTTTCAGATATCTTTAATGTGAAATTATTCAGATGACTTTTACTTCTGCATAGATTGTGCATATTGACATATTGATGGATTATAATGACAGAAGTTTGAGTGGCCTTTTATGGTTGAAATGTCCTTTTGTCATTATTGGTTCATATGTTTTGTTTCATTGCTTATGGGAAAAATGTTCAAAACTATAATTTTAAAACACACTCTAACAAGTGGTGCTATATTATACAAGGGATGTAATTCAGTTATTATATATTATAATTAATACAGTAAGGAAGATGGATCAAAGAACTTTCGCACTGTCCTAGAAATGTGTGCAAGGGGCCTATGATTTGAAAACAGCCCACAGGCAAACATAACCCACCACTGGCCAGATGCATTTTTTTTGAATGTGGGTTTCAATGCTGTTTCAGTGAATGTGAGTTTCAAAGGCAGAAAGGTTTTAATGCTAAGTCTGTTTTCATTGTAAGACTATTGCTTTGCTTAGCAAATGTCTGTCATTGTTTGTGGTATAAAATTTGAAATAAAAGTTGTAAATTAAATCTAAATATCTTTAATCATTGTAGAAGTAAAGCATAAAACAGTATGCACACTGAGAGGTTTGAACAGTGTTTATGGCAACTGGGGAGAAATAGCCAAGTAATGGGACAATGGAATAGCTGCATGGGGGAGGGGGGCTGCATGGGTGGGTGGGGGAGCTCCCTGGGCAGAGGCCTCTCTCACTGTAAATGGACACATTATAAATGTGGTGGATGCCATTCATGCATTACAGGATAAGGCCACACAATGCTAACAGTCACTGAATATGGAAGTTGAACACATAAGTATTTGACAATAGAAAATACATGATACTGTACAGAATGAATGTGCCGATGTAGAAGTGTCACTGCAATTGTGAGATATGTCAGTATGTCATGGTATGTTGCCAGGGATGTGTATACCTGTAATTGTTGTACTAAGACAACAAAATACAAACTGTCATCTCATTCCCTCATGCCAGAGGATAATGCTTTCTTCATATGTTATACAAGGAAAATTAAATCACATGTTGTCATTACTCTGAATTAAAGCATTACTATGTGAGAAATTATCATGGCTTTTTGTAAGAGGAATCAGCATTTATATTTATATGTAGTGGATGTGTTTGACAGCACTGTTAGGGACATGTAGAGTCACAATAAGACTGGCACAACATAGTCTGAGCAGTAATGGCTGCATTTGAACTAACTACCTAAGATCTCAAGCTACAGGTTAGTGCCTAAATCACAAGTGCCACTTGACATGTTGAGGTACAACTGGGCAGTGCTCATTTACATGGATGACGTTACCATTATTAGCTTGATGCTTATGATAAAAAGTGGATGAAGTGCACAGTAACACTGTATAGCTAAACATCATATATGTATTTGTAGAGTAGCATATACAATATGAGGGTGAAAGACATACTCACAGCTGGGCTCAAACATCCTCTGTATGTTGTCACACAATGTACAAAGCACAATATCAAAATCACGCAACACAGGAGAATTTGCAAACCATCTTTGAGATGCTGCAATTAAGTTAGTATTATGTAATCATTGTGTGGCCCAGAAGTTATTTTCCTTGGGGATGCTAGGATTTTCTAGTGTAACAATGTGCAACTGTAGATTCATCACATAAGCGTAAGTTCCTATAAAGGTGGTTGTGAAGTGGCCAAAGGTATATGACAGTAATCACAGTCACACTATTTAAGCAGGGATGGACATGAACCCCCTACTTGTATAGTTACATAATCTATACAGCACATTATCAACAACCTGCATCACAAGATAATACTGAGTACAAGTGAGCTATACAACATCTACAAAAGTATGGCAACAATAGTTTATTGACATGGAAATGTGTCTGGTAAAATGACTTTTATAGCCATCTGGAATTGTAACAGTTGCTGCTGTAAATGTAAGTACACCAATCCAAAATTAATTTAAATCACACACACATCTGTAAAAATTAAACACTCCTGTATTCAAACCTCCTACCTATCTATTTACACATTCTAGATAATAGTATAAGAAACACAAGTGCTATAGGAGAGGTTTGATTGTCAGGCAAGAGTGTGCACTTTTGTCAGGGTAATCTCGTAACTATGTTGCAGAGAAGATGTTTCTGAAAAACGTGGGATAAGGGAGCTGTGTGCAAATTTAAATGCATTTTTCTCAGGGCAGGTGGATATAACACAAAGTGTGATGCACACACAAGTTTCCCATGTTGATCACTGAATTTCTAGAGAGAACTGTATTTAGCCACAAGTGCCACAGGAGAAGTCTGACTCTTAAGGGGAGAGAGTGCACTTTTATCAGGATGATCTCATCACTGTGTTGCAAAGAGGATGTTTCTGGAAAAAGTGGGATAATGGAGCTGTATGTAAATTTAAATGCATTCTCCTCAGGAGAAGTAGATACAGCACAAAGCATTAAACATGCATACAAGTTTCTAATGTTGAGCATTGAAATTATTAGTTGCAGGTGCCACAGGAGAATTCTGACTCTTGAAGGGAGAGCACTTTTGTTGGGATGACCTTATCACTTTGTTGCAGAGAGGATGTTTCAGTAAAGAGTGACATAAGGGAGTTGTGTGAAGAGTTAAATGCATTCTTCTCAGGGGAAGTAGATACAGCATTAAGTGTTACACACACACACACACACACACACACACACACACACACACACACACACACACACACACACACACACTCAAGTTTCCCATGCTGAGCATTGAACCACCTACCTATCTAGTCACACTCTAGCAAGCACTAATTTAGTTACAAGTGTCATAGGGGGACTCTGATTCTTAATGGCTGAGATTGCTCTTTCCAAAGAATGACCTTATCATTTTGTTTCAGAGAGGATGTTTTTCAGTAAAAAGTGGGATAAGGGAACTGTGTGAAGAATTAAAGGCATTATTCTCAATTGAAGTGGATAAAGTGCCAATAGTTGCATAATGTCACACACGTTTTCATGCTGAGCACGGAGTCTCCAACCTAAGTAGTTACACAAAATAGAGAACATTGTATTTGTGACAAGCACCACAGCAGAAGCCTGACTCTTGTGGGGAAAAAGTGCACTTTTGTTAGGATGACCTCATCGGTGTGTTCCAGAGAGAAAGTTTCAGTAAAAAAGTGGGATAAGGGAGCTGTGTGAAGAGTTAAATATATTCTTCTCAGTGGAAGTGGATATGGTACCAAGCATTAAACTCACTCAACAAGTTCCTGATGCTAAGCATTGAATCTCCTACTTATCTAGTTAGCACTGTATTAACTGAAAGTGCCACAAGAAAAGGCTGACTTTAGCAAAGTGAAATAGCACACGTACTTCTTGAAAATCCACTGTTTGGAACAGATGGTAATGTGCATCACAGGTTTCACAACAAATCCATTTGTGTGCACAAGACAATGTAACATCACTATGATTGTCACATATAATTGTATACTTAACTGAAATTTAGATACTGTCCTTCATGTACATTGAATTACTGTGAGGACCACCAACATGTTTCACGTTAAAGGATGCCAGAGGTATTCATTGTTGTAAACCAGTGGATTATCAATCAAAATTTCCTGCAACTTCATGTTGGGATAATTGCACAGTTATATTGTCTCATACATACTTGCACTATATGCATTGATAAGACAGACATGCAAGTGATACATAGGACAACACACTGTAGAATAACAGTGATGGATTATGTGAGACTAGGTTAACCAAAATTGTAACCCACTTGCATGTGTAAACAATGTAGAGCAGACATACATCAAATGACTGGATTAACTGTGAACAGTGAACATCATTCTGAAATCTAGATAACCTGTTGACAAAATGGATGCAGACATATAGACGTTGTGCAACCTAAAACAACAGTTCTGTGTTTTTCTATTTTTTTATGTTTCTCTTTGAGCACAGTGCTACCAAGTTGAATTGCACTGCTGATGGCAAGGTGTTAGTGCATATGTAATCATATCCTGATTTGTAGAACTTAGAATGGGAGTTAGCAATACTTTATGTTGCTCTGTACCAACTTGTGCACAAGTATCAGTACAACACAGGCTTCACAATAGGGAGCAGGCACATTAATATAGCAGCAGGACAGTGATGTATCAAGAAAAGGTGTAGCCAATATTTACAGCCACAGGATTCAGATAAAACATTCTGAAACATTTTTTCATTTATCTGTATTCAAACATTTAGCACATTACAAGGAAAACATTTATACCCGAGTATTATCTAAGCACATCAGGTAGGAAGCCATACTTCTGATGATTCACATTTGACAGCAGATTTCAGCAAATATGCATGTTATATGTATGTATTCATTTTCATTACCCTATTGAGTAATGTGGCTAAAGGCAATAAAATCACAAGCTATTGCCGTAAGTTGTGTACCTGCATTTAGCTTTATTTGCATTTGTTGTCCAGTTGAAGACATTGTGGACATGCAGAGGTAGAAGAATAATGATACAGAAGGGAAAAGATAGATCCAAAGTGTGAGATGGAGGCAGGGACAAAGTAGCTTATGACATATGAAGTATGATTATAGATCATAACAATATTTATCCATGTAGACAACAAATAGTGTGAAAAAACAGTCTGTAACATTTAGGTAATGGAGTGATTAGAAACCTTGAAAGTAGTAAAACAAATTATCTATACATGTGAGTATTATCTCATCATGCCACAAAAGCATTACTACTGTACAGCATTTAAATAACACAGTTGAAGCACGGTGACGACTCACAAAAGCAGAAGGGAAGAACAGAGAGAGAGAGAGAGAGAGAGACAGAGAGACAGAGAGATGGAAACAGATGCAGAAAGGAATAGCAACAATATGTTTTGAGGGGCATATAGGAACATCTGTATAGTGTGTTGCTCTTACTTATAACCAAAAGTTATGTGTGCACAAAAGTGCACAAAATTTATTAGGCTGTTTGACCAACATGGTTTTGAGCTTATGGAACAAATTATTGAATGCAATTGTTATTTTATTTCAGTTTCTTTGGATGGGATTGTCCAGTTAAACAAAAGCATCCAGGGTGATTTAATATTTAAACTCTTTGAAGAGTTATACAATAAAGTTTTAATAATGTATTCAATAGATAAACATTGTTAAGTTATTATAAATCAAAAGACAAGAAAGATCAGGAGGGACAGAATACAATATAAAAAATGGGGGCAGCATATGTTACCAAGACCAACAAATTACAAAAGGACAAGAATCAGGGTTCAGGGGATAGACAGGCTAATACTTATATCAATAAACGTTATGAGAGTTGTAAAGAATATATTCCTGGAAATGAATTAGAACTAGGATAATCATCTGATGATTTTATTAATTTAAACAACCCTTTAGAATTTCCCCCATTAAGACATTCTCAGAGGTTTACCAATTAGGAAAGCAAAAAATTCAAGAGTCCCTTTACAGGAATTAGGAATGCAAGAGAGGGGAATCAACATTTTAGAGGGAGACAGAGGGGGAACCAATGAATTAGTTACTCTACTAAGTAACAACAGTATTACACATAGACACAACTGTATTAATATTTTAATTATAGTAATATGACTGTCACATTGGAGCATTTCTCTTTATTTTAAACAGTTTTTTTGGTTTGTACCTACTAGGCAATTAGATTTAGTGAACAATTTGCTTCAATTTAAATTGTTTACTAGGAAATTAAATTTAGCTATCAGATACAATGCTGGGGAGAGACCCAATACTGTTGGTCAGCTCAAAAGAAAAAGTATATACTGTACAATCCAATATCTCATCCAGTCATTCACGTCTTTGATAATCACATTGCCACAGTGGTCAGGAAATCCTTCTACATGGCACATCTCATCACAAAAGGTTTCTCATCCAGAAAAAAAGAGGTCATTGTTCCCCTCTACTCATCACTCAGACCCATTATAGAGTACAACGCCCCTTTTGGTATGTACCTCACAAGACATCTACAACAACTGGAAAGGCTGAAAAAATACCTCACAAAGAGGATTACTGGCCTCAAACAGATGCCTTACGCAGACCGTCTCAAAAAACTCCAGCTTTACTCCGTCACATATCGCCTACTCAGAGGCGATCTCTACCTAACATACAAAGCTATGTCAAACCCAGAGCTGTTGGACATGCTCCACTTAAAGAAATCCCAATCCTTCCAAGCTACACGCTCTAGGGACCTAAACCTTGTCACCACAATAAACAGAACATGCTGGAGGGATAGATTCCTGTCCCAGAGACTTCCCATACCCTGGAACAGACTACCTATCTATGTCAAACAGAGCTCCTCATTAGCACTCTTCAAGAAAAATCTTGATGATTGGATGGGTAATAAGAAATTCACCCCGGAGATCACTTCTGTGGTTCTGCTTGACAAGGGCACAGGAAAATAATTTTCTTGGGTGGTGAAAGCCAGGGTACCTTTTTGGCTAGGCTTGTATAGGCCCTAGGGCCAATAGCTTAGTACCTACGTATGAACCTACCTATGAACCTATGAGTGTGCGCATAACATTGACAAGTATGCAGTAGACACTAAGGTATTAGAAGACCCAATTTGTCACAGGATGAGAAACTATTCTTACACAGTCTAATAAAGGACAGAAGAACTAGTGTAATAAAACCCGATAAGGGTGGAGGGATTATTATCTTTGTTTCTATCAATTAAAGGAAGATGCTTAACTTACTACAAGATTATACAGTGTGCAAAGTAAGTTCAAGGAACCAAGTTAGTACAGCACATAGAAAAATCAATTTATATTTAGAGAACTGTTTATCACAGGGCCTTATGCCAAGCGATACTTATAAACTTTTAAACGTGGTATCACACAAAATCCCTACTGTATTCAGAATCCCCAGGATCCATAAAAATGTGGTGAATCTTCCTTTTAGGCCAATTGTAGCAGCACAAGCATCCAAAACATATTCACTGTCTGTTACATTTATAGGTTACTTAAACCTGTTTTTGTTAAACACTCACATATTGAAGGATTGTTGGGATTTCCAGAGGAGATTGATAAGTGATTTATGGGATGGAAATTTAAGATATTTAACAGTGGATATTATTGACTTCTTTACAAGCATTCCTAAGGTAGCAGGCCTAGATTTGTTTCATGAAAGTCTAGTAAATTATGAGTTTCTTAACAGCAAGGACATCAGTTTTGTTGTGAACCTTATGGAGATGGTCTTAGACAACTTTCTTTATCATGAAGATATTTATAGCTAAATCAGATGTATAGCAGTGGGTACATCATGTGCACCCATTTACACTAATTTAATTTTGAAAAGTTGGGAAAGTAAATGGATTTTTACCTCTAATGTTTAAAGATTTTGTAAAGTGTATTTTAGATTTTTATAGGTTCATAGGTTCATAGGTAGGTACTAGGCTAGTGTCCCTAGGGCCTATATAAGCCTTGCCAAAAAGGTACCCTGGCTTTTGCCACCCAAGAAAATTATTTTCCTGTGCCCCTGTCAAGCAGAGCCACAGAAGTGATCCCCATTTTAGATTATATATTTATTTTGTGGAATAGTCTTGACAATATGATAGGTGATTTTATTGAATTTTAAAATAATTCAACATTTTTAAGCTTCTCATATCATTTTAGTAAAGATGAGATTAATTATTTGGATACAACCATCAGCCATGATGAAATAAGTTTTAGTTGCATCGTTTACAGGAAACCTACTTTCAGCCATGTATATTTACATTATAAAAGTTGCCAGTCTTACATGTAAAAAATGTGTAACTAACTAAAGGATAATGTATTAAGGTGGCTTGCTTGGTTTCAATGAAATAAGTTTTGCTACTTGAAATGGAAAAATTGATTAATTTGTTTGTAGACAGAGGTTATCCTCGAAGACTAATAATAAACATAGATAATGAGATTGTAAACAACTGGGGTAAAAAATATAAACCATTCTTGGAGGTAAGCTCAGTGGATTTATTAGAATCACACAATGATAGCCTTATACAGACTAACAGCTTTGAAAAAGCACTGGTAATCTGATATTCCAGAGGATCTGACATTATTAAGAGAACTGTTAGGAATAATTGGAATATGTTTAAGATTAATTCCATTTTTTTATCGGTGCTTGGTGGTTAACCAAATTTTTTATATAAATGACCAACAATATGAAAAGTTTATTAGAAAAAGATATAGGGTGCAATAAAAAATAAAACCCTAAAAAGGAAATAAGCAGTGTGGGAGTTGAGGATATTGTTTAGACATTTGTACAGGGGATTCTATGAATTTATATTATAATAGTAAAATGGTAGTTAAACTTAAAGAAGGGAATTGTTTGTCCAAAGAGATTGTGTTTGTTGTGAAATTTATAGCATGCCCTGGTTTCTCTATAGGAAAGACAGAGAGGCTATTGAGGAGAAGAATTTCTGAACATAAATATATTAAAATGAATGTAATACTAATGCTTTATATAAATGTTCAGAGTTATGTGTGGATTTTAAAAGTTTTAAATTTGCCATAATAGATACAACTAATGTTAACCCGGGGGGGGGAGGGGGTGTTGGGAGACTAAACCTGAATACAAAGAATTATTTTGGCAGCTAAAGCTTAATGCGAAAACATCCCCTAGTTTAAATGAAAATGTGTCTATATTACCAGTTCTTAAATTAAAAGTAGCTAAGCTCTGAATGACAAAATAACGCATACTTACACATACAATTTGAATATGCACCCATTTTTTCATCATGCATAATTCTTATTTTCACACATGCACATATATTATTTTGTATATTGTATATTAATAAGGACAATATAAGTGTACTGCGGTGGTGGTGCTGCGGTAGCGTTGTCGCCTCATAGCAAGATGTCGTCCCGTTCGATTCTCAGCTAGAGTGTCTTCTGTGTGGAGGCATACGTGAATGGGGCATGCCTTTGTTGAAGGTTGTGTGTCAGGGCTGGTAACCCGGTACATAAAAATCCACTACCAATCATTAGCGGACCGGAGTTCCGCTGTGGCGACCCCTAACTGGGAAAAGCCAAAAGACACAAACAAATAAGGATAATATAAGTGGTTTGTAGTTGATTGCATTTATTTATTGTATTAAATGGTTGTTTTTTTTATTTATACATTGTATTTAGAGACTAAACTGCAATTGGTTGGCTATAATTCATTATTTATAACTACTGTCTGTTTATTTTAACTGTGGAGCTTTTCTCCCCGGACCTCCGCTGAAAATGGACCTACGTCCAGTCAGACACTCTCGGTCAACAAATGTAAATAAATACATTTTATATATATTATTTTTATTTGATATGATTTTAAATTGTACTGGTCATTTGATATATTAATTACTTCTTCATGAAGGATGTCATTTTAATGGAGGAGGTGTGGTTGAGTAATTCGTTCTGATGAAAACTTAGATTTGGCAAAGACGAAAATGCTTCATGTTTTTATTTTGGTGTTAAACTTACATTTTGTGTTTATTAATACAACCTACAGCATACTTGGGCAGTCTGACTCCTTGTTGTGCAAATGTTTTGCTCACATAGCTTTTGGCTATTGGTGTGGATATGTGTGCTTTGCAGCTTGGTTCATTTTGGTTGTTACTCTTATTAAATCATCATTAATTTGACTTGCTGTGTGCAACAAAGTACTTGGTATAGGGACAAATAAGGGGTAGGAGAGTGAAACAAATATGAATACCTAACCAGGATAAGGTTGGCTTTATAACTTTCCATGTTGTTGCAATGTTTTTGCAAAATATTTCTGGCTGCACTTTTCCAATGGTGTGTTAATAAAGTGTTGCATATGGAGAGAAATACAGACATTTGCAGTTAAATACATGAAGTAATATGAAATATCATCAATTAATACATTGACCTACAGCTGTAATTGAATCATGACACTATACAAAAACATCAGTCTATAAACAGGGTAATTATCTTATCAAGCCACATGGGAACTCCTAATTCATTACATCCAGCAGCCTAGGAACTGTTACATTAACTGTTTCACAGTAATGTATTCCCAAAGCACAGTGGATTTAAGCACATTTGCATGAAAGTAACTGGACCACTGTGGATTAAATTGAAATCATCAGCTTTTGCAATAAAAAGTTAAACAGCAGTCACTATCACTCAGCACTGCGGTGCTATGCCAACTTCCAAGCATATGCTGAGGGTAAATAAAGGCTTTACCATGAGCTGTTTCTGATCATGTGTGTGTGAATCTATTTTTTTTTAAAACAAGTTTATTGTTTTAACATATAAGAGAAATATCATAACAATTTTATACAAATAATTAAAAATAGGTATTATTATAATATTCAACAAAACAACTAAAGTATTTACAAAGACATCCACTACAATCAGATCAATTAATTAAACTAAAATACTGTGCTATTGAAATTAGAATTTTTTTAACAAATTTTGTAAATTATCCCATACAATAAAATGTGATGTTTTTCTAGTTGTTCTCATTCTAATTGTGCTTATTTCCATATGACACATTATATTCATAACATTTTTAAATTCATTGAACGAAGGAGGTGTATCTGAAATCCAATTTCTAGTTATTATTTTCCTAGCCACTGCTAGGATAGACCATAACAAGGGAAGCTTAATCTTTTAACACATTGAGGTACAGGTGTGTTGAATAATATAAGAGACTTAGAAATAATGAAATTATCTGTAAAAGAGCCTGCAAAAATTCATTAATTGACTTCCAGTATTCTTTCAACTTCATACAGTCATAAAACATATGAGCCCAGTCAGCATTAATTTCTACATTACATCTCTTACATAGATTATCTTTATTATTAATTTTATTCATCATCAAAGGTGTATAAAAGATCTATGTAAAATTTCCATGTATAAAGTCTCCAGACAATGGAAGATGTAGTTCTATAAGCAGATTCCAATATATATTGTTTATCTTGTTGAGTTGGTGGGTCCCCATTAATAGAGGTGAAATAATTCCAGTATGAATCTACATTGTAAAAAGTTTCTTGTCTGATAATTTTATGTATATATGAAAGTTTACCTTTATCAGAAACTTTATGCTGTAAATTTATTATCAAGTAATCAATCAGTTTTGGAATAGATTCTTTAACTGTTATAGACATTAGATCTATTCTATCAATGAGATGTTGTCTAAAGATCTGAACCTCTAACCAGCAAGTTTCTCTTAGATCAAATTCTTGTTTTAAGAAATCTAGATTTTTAACTTTATTATCAGATATCAGCTGATACCAGTACTTTAGATTATTATCTATAGCTAAATGAGCTCCTTCAGAAGTAGATGACATAAGCATACCCTGAGTATAAATTATAGGAATACAATAAAATTCCATTCCCTATACTTAGGGTGCATGAATATAAAGTTACGATAACTAATAATAATATTTAATGGGTAACAGACCATATGTTTAGGTGTAATAGGTGAAGTACAAAATTCCTTTAGCAACCACAACATGGAGTTATTTATAATCATATTTTTATGTGTTAAGGAGATTTTCATGAAGTGCATACTAATTAGCTCCCAATAATCTTTCCATTTTGACATATGACCGATCTATTAATAAAGTAATAACTTTTATAATAGAAGAGATAATATATAAATTAAAGTCTGGAAAATAAATACCCCTTGAGACCAGCTATTAGTATGTTTCTTTAATGCAATCCTAGGTCTATTAGGTGCCCATAAGAAATTTAACATTAGTGTATTCAGTTTCTTGATAGTTATTTTTGTAGGTGAAAGTATTATTGATTGTATTAAGTATAAAATCTTGGGGAATATTATCATTTTAATAATTGTAAGTCTCTCCTCCATAGTAAAAAACATATTATTCCAGGTATTAAAAAGATTTTGTATATTAAGAAAACAGGTATTATAGTTATTATATATAATAGATTTAATATCTTTAGATAGTATTATACCTAAATAAGTTATCTGACCTGAGTTGGGTACATATTTAGTAAAATCACTAATGAGGGTATTTTTTCGTGTATATATAGGTAGTATTTTAGTTTTTTCTTCATTGAATATTAAACCAGAAATACTTTTAAAATTCATCATTTTATCAAATAAAGACTTCATAGAAGAATTAGATCCTGCTGATGTAATTAGAACATCATCTGCAAAAAGTTGAATTTTTGATGTTGTATTTTCTTCTATTTCAAAACCCTCTATGTCAGTACTGTTTCTAATCAAATTAGCCCAAGGCTCCATTACTAAAGTGAATAATAGTGGAGAAAGTGGACATCCTTGCTTTGTACCTTTAAGAATGGGTATTTTTGTGAAACATATGTTCCTACCTTAATATAAGCCAGCGTTCCTTTGTATAAATGCTCAATTAAATTTACAAATGCATCAGAGAAATTTGTGCACTTCAGTAAGGTAAACAGATAGTCCCAACTTACTGAATCAAATGCTGAACCTATATAAAGACTAATAAGTGTTAAATCTTTCTTTTTCCTATTTGCAAAATCAATTAATGTTAAAGTTCTTCTTATATTATCAAAAGTATTTCTATTTACAATGAAGCCCGTCTGATCTATGTCTATAATGCCGGGATAATTGTCTTCAATCTATCAGCAAAAATACTCATAAACATTTTATAATCAACATTAAGTAATGAGATGGGTCGATATGAAGAACATCTAGTTGGATCTTTATTAGGTTTTAAAATTGGTGAAATAAATGTATATTGCCAAGATGGGGGTTATTAACTCAGTTTGGGCCAGAATAAAACCTTATGTATTAATGAATATGTAGTTTTAGAAAGGATTTTATATATCTCTGGTACAATACCATCATTACCCGGTGCTTTGTTTGATTTAAGCTTATTTATTTGTGTAATAACTTCTGTATATGAAATACTCTTGTCCAATAGTTTAATCTGTTGTTTATTAAGCTTTTTATTCATGTTTGTGGTTATAAACTCCTTTATTTTATCTTTAGGTTCCATGTTAATGTTGTTATGGTTAATCTTGTGAAAGTGATTTCTAAATTCATCCAGTATTTCTGGTATACTAGAAACATTCTTCTTTTTCCTTAGAGAAAAGATTTCTTTGATATGGTTTTGTTTATTCAATCTTTTGTTTTATTTTTAAGTCTATGTAAGTATTTGGGGCTTATTGAATAAGACAAAACTTGTATTTCTCTAAAGTTATTTTAACTTTATGAGTTAAAATTTCTTTGTATTTCTCATTTAGTTTGTTTATTTCTTCAATAACTTTCTTGTCCATAATATTTTCTTTATTATTATGTTTATAAGAGTCTAGTTTACTTTGAATATCTAACAATTCCTTATCCCAAGATTTCCTTTTGTTATTATACCATCTGATACTTTGTCCATATAGATATGATTTTAAGGCATCCCAAACATAGACAATGGAGACTTCAGGAGTATTATTTATGTCTAGAAAATGTTGTACTTCTGAAAGTATATATTCTTTATAGTCTTTTAGCTGAGTTAAGTATGCTGGTATCCTTTTGATCTGAACATTATGAGTATTTTTTATCATGAATTCAAAAACAATTGAGTTATGATCAAATATAGGACATGAAATGATTTTGGAATTAATTAAATCTGTTACCATCTGGTTAGAAATAAAGACCCTATCTATTTTTGAATAAGTTTTGTATCTGTTAGAAAAAATGTGTATGGTAATGATTTTGACTCTATCTGATTATTAATATCATTCAAATGATAAGAATTAGCAAAATCATTTAAATGTTTTGCATTAGATGTAATTCTTCTTTTCTTTATAGTGGTAGTATCACTTTCATGTAGTATACAATTAAAATCACCAGCTAAAATAATATCCCCTATAGAGAATGATATGATCTTATCAATATGATGTTTCACTGTATTAATACCAATTCCAGATATCCAGTATACATTAATTAAAGTGTAAGTCTTCCCATTAATTTGTATTGTAACCATACAAAACATTCCTTTGTCATCCTGATAAGACTTAATGGTTTTAGGAATGGGCATACTTTTATTCCATAAAATAGCCACTCCTCTTTTTTTCTGAGTGTGCTCTGAACTAACCAATACTGCATACTTACTAGTGGCTAGTTTATCAATATCTTTTTTCAAGAGATGGGTTTCTTGCAGGAAGACTAGATTGGCCTTGTGTAGATTAATGTATCTTATTAGGCTTGCCCTTTTACACGGATTATTCAATCCATTAATGTTTAAAGAAATTCCTTTTAAAGATGTCATTTGGCATTTTTAAAACTCAAGAATCTTATGATCGAAATAACAAATAACAAGATAAATAATGTTACATCTCCTCTTTTAGGTGTACCTTTAAATATAGCTGTATTTATTAAATCTCTTATGGGATTTTGTATAGGATTCAATTTTGTTTGTAGTGACAATGAGTGTACAAAATATATTGTGGATGTCAAAACTATATACATATAACAATGAACAAGTGAAAATAATGTAAGGATTAAACCTTGCATCCCGCCTGAGTTGAAAACTCCAACTTAGAGCAGTATTTACTACTCAAGTTAACCCCTACCCTAAGCAGCAGTACCTCAGCTACCACCTTATCAATTTAATACTAGTTATATTTAACTGAGGTTAACAGTTTTCAATTCAATTATCTATCAAGACAAAACTACACATTTGGTAAAACAGCATCATATAAACTAAAATAAACTTTTTTTTTTTTTTTTTTTTTTTAAAAACTGTTCATACTATTATATAGATCTATGTAATATATAACACTTGAATTCTAATAGCATTCAAATAATCTTAATGTTAGAAATCAAGAGGAGAGAAAATTATGTTCTAACATTCATTTAAATCAAAAACTTTGGCTAATATGATTCAGACATTACATGCATTAAGATGCATCTATTTTCTGTCATGTGAATTCTATCAACAGCTTCCAAAAAATCTTGAATTGTTTGTATATGAGCATTTACATAAACTCATTATTGTCAATAGAGTAAAATATTGTATTCATAAAAATTATTATAAATCATATTGCATAGTTATGCAGATTCTCAGAAACACCTGCGTTATTACCTAAAAAAAAAAAAAAGCCATCACACACATAAACACAGACACACACACATACATATATACACACACATATACACACACACACACACACACACACACACACACACACACACACACACACACACATATACATATACACATACACATATATACATAGATACACACACACACACACACACACACACACACACACACACACACACACACACACACACACACATATATATATATATATCTGATCTCACTGAGTTGTGTGTTAGTAGAGCACTATCCTACTTGCTGTCCCTAGAATAAATCTGTCTGCTTTATACAAAATAATGCACAGCAAACACATATTAGTAACCAGATTTTACAATCATGCTAACCTACTGCTTTAAAATATATCACATGACATTTCTTCCAGAATAGAGTTATAAGATTATTTATGCTTGCCAATCAGATGAATTAAATGAGTTATAGTAAAGTATATGTTTGGGACACAAGTTTTTAACACAGATTATTATGCTACTGTTAAGTAGATTTTCAAAAACATTTAAATAAATGTTTCATTTTCTATGCCTTCTAAAATAAGATATTTACTTGCTACAAGAAACTACATCATCCAAACTCATCATAACTGACATATTTTATGAATAGAGTATTTTTCCTGAATCTGTGGTGTGTCAGTGTGATAACCTTGCCAATGTTTATACTAACTGCTTTCAGTTTCTCTGTGAAAATTCTGTGAGTGAAGCTTCTGAGGAAACTCATGGACACTATGCATGAGACAGCCCACATCCCAGATTGTCTCCCTTAACATTTTGGCGGGAAACTTATTAAAACTTGTGGCAAACATTCATTTTGTCAATAGAGTAAAATATTGTATTCATAGAAATTATTATAAATCATATTGGATAGTTATGCAGATTCTCAGAAAAAAAAGCCATCACACTCACACACACACACATACATACACACACACACACACACACACACACACACACACACACATATATATATATATATATATATATATATATCTGATCTCACTGAGTTGTGTGTTAGTAGAGCACTATCCTACTTGCTGTCCCTAGAATAAATCTGTCTGCTTTATACAAAATAATGCACAGCAAACACATATTGGTAACCAGATTTTACAATCATGCTAACCTACTGCTTTAAAATATATCACATGACATTTCTTCCAGAATAGAGTTATAAGATTATTTATGTTTGTCAATCAGATGAATTAAATGAGTTATAGTAAAGTATATGTTTGGAACACAAATTTTTAACACAGATTATTATGCTGCTGTTAAGTAGATTTTCAAAAACATCTAAATAAATGTTTCATTTTTTTATGCCTTCTAAAATAAGACATTTACTTACTACAAGAAACTACATCATTTAAACTCATTATAACTGACATATTTTATGAACAGAGTATTTTTCCTGAATCTGTGGTGTGTCAGTGTGATAACCTTGTCAATGTTTATACTAACTGCTTTCAGTTTCTCTGTGAGAATTCTGTGATTTGAAGATTCTGAGGTAACTCAAGGACATTGTGCATAAGACAGCCCACATCCCAGATTGTCTCTCTTAACATTTTGGCGGGAAACTTATTAAAAACTAGTGACAAACATTCATTTAGCAGTGTAAATGCATCTAAACATGACAGAACCTCCACAATGTATTCCACAGATCATCACAGCCTCTATGCAAGTGAAATTAAACTCAAAATTACCAACAAGCAATAAAACTCAGCATTCTTCTCCCAACTCAATTTTCATACAAATCCTATTATTCACTGTGCCCACACAGTCTAAAGCATTTCTATATATTAATAAAGAAAAGAAAAAGAGAGTAGAAAATAAAATGGAGTGAGGCAGAAATAAAAAATGTAAGAGAAAGCTGTAAGAAGTATATACAATGGAATGTTACTTACTGTTTATATTAATAGAGTTAAAAATAAAACATATTATTTACTCTTATTTAGTTCTGATTATTATTAGTTAAAGCATGACAGATTATTTACAAACAAGCATAAGCAGTATAATCAAGAAAGTATAATTAGAATTAGCATTTGAAGAACTTATAAACTTTTACAAGAAATAAATATGTTATTATTCTATTAATGATATTTTCATTACTGTTCTCTCCCTGCCCTCCCCCACCCTTTACCCACTACATAATCTAAATAGAATGTCATTGTTTAAACAAAGAAAATAATAAAAGAAGAAGGGAAAAAAAGGTAAAGATAAAAAAATGTATCAAATTACTAACCTTACTTTTTTCAAAAAGAAAAACAAATCGAGTCACAGCCTGCCATTAAATCCTCAGGCATTTTGACTGGTTATGAAACAAAACATTTCTTTGCACATAGAGAATAACTTTGATTAAATCTTTTCCAAAATATTTGTGGCTTTCTGGAAATGCAGGAACTATATTCAAAAAGATTAATAATGAATTAAAATGATGAGAGAGAAAAAAACATATAACAAATCATTTGTTTTTTAGTCTCTTCTTCTTCTCTGAAGTCTTCCAGGAAGCTTCAGTTGCCAATCTCTTTAATGAAGAACTAGCCCATTCCATTTCTTCCATTTTATCCAAAATCCTTTTTTCTTTGACAAACAGTAAAGCAGAGTCTAAATCATCGAAGACCTTAGGACCATCAGGAAGGAAGATTTTAAGCTTGGCAGGAAACAGAAGGTATGTTTTAAACTGTGCTTTTTTAAGCTCCCTTATTAGTGGCAGAAAAACTTTTCTTTTAGCAATTACCATGGAAGAATAGTCATTGTCAAAACGCACAGTTTTCTCATTAAACTTAACAGGAGCTTTAGCCCAAGCAGATTTAAGAACCATCTCTTTATCAAAAGATGATAGAAATCTAACTATAACTGATCTAGGATAGTTTTTGTTAGAGTTAGTATTAGCTATAGATGTATGTGCTTTTTCAATACCAAAAGAGAATGCTTCTGGTAAATCTAAAGTTTTAGGGAGCCATGTTGTTAAAAAAGAAGTAATATTGTTACCTTCAATATTTTCTGGCAGTCCAAAAATCCTAATGTTATTGCGCCTAGATCTATTTTCCAGGTCATCCAGCTTTGTTTGTAAATGTGTATTTTGTTTCAGCAGAAACTCACTGTTGATTTCCTGTTCTTGTATTTTATTTTCCATGTCATTCACAGCTTCTTCTATGCCTGTCATCTGGATCTTCTGTTGTTGCAGGTCCATATGTAACAAGTCTATTTGTTTTGTAGTTTTTTCTATGAAAGTGTCTATTTTAGTATCCATTTTATCCATCTTAGCAGTAAGTTGCTGGACTATAATTATCAGAGACTGAAGTTCTTTCTTGATGCTGGAGTCTTGAGAATTTGTCTTACTGGAACTCATTTCAGACTGATAAACTGACAGGAAAATTTCCAAAGTAATTTCTGACAGGAATATTATTAAGATTTCCTTTCTTTTTTAGATATAGTTCAAGAACTATATAAAACAAACATATTTAGAAAGAAAATTACTTCAAGAATTAATTTTTTAAGTAATTAATTCCTGTCAATGTAATGAAATTGGTGGAGCTGAAGAAATCTGCTGCTATCCTGTGTTCATCCTTGGCCACGCCCCCCCGTGAATCTATTTTTTGACAAGATTAAATGTAAGAAAAAGGGATGGTTAGGACAGTGGTGAAAATGGGCCTGCTAAGCAGAAGCTAGGACATGGGAAATAATACAGAGATTTGTAGGAAGGTTGTGGGAGAGCACTATAGTCAGTGTCAGATATGGCATAATCTTCCCAATCTGATGCAGAACTTTTGCAACCCTGCCAATACATGCACCAAGGCCCCTCTCTATGATATCCTCTACCAGCCCTGTCAGCTCCTGCTAAGTACCAAAATTGCCAACTCCACTGGAACTGCTCCCAGAGGGTACCAATACACTAGTAGCTGGGACAGAGCTACCTGACAAAGATGGAGTAGGTAGGGCAGAGGTTGTAGATGCAGCACTGACAGTTTGTAAACTCAAAACAACGGGCTGTCTATGCTGCCATCTGTGGAGGCATGGCCGGCCGCACTACAATGGTTTGTCTGCCTCTCTGTGCTGTTGGTCATTTATTTTTCAGCAGCAAGTTATGCAAACAGCAAAATGTTAATAAATTATAATCCCACATTAAAAAGAGAGATATAGGGTGGGGGGAGGCAACAGAAGAAATAATTAAATATGTGTCATATCACATTACTGTGTTTTTCAATAAAATGTGTTGGGCAATACGTAAACAGTTATGATAATTTACTACCATACACCTTTACCACATCCATATCTGATGGAAAGGTATAAAATGTGTAAAACAAATCTCAGTGCTATGATGTAACAAAGAGCAGCCTTTATTTCCCTGTGATGGATATAATATGTGCTTTCAAATGTAATAGTTACAATTTTAATGGAATTATTCCTGATATATTATTAATTGTAATATTTTAGAAACATGTATCCAGTAATAAAAAGTAATTGATGATTCCGAATATTGAACCCACACACATTTTATCTGGTGTTTTCATTGCCTAATGCAAGCAGCAAGAATTACTGGGGAAAGCATGCACGCTTGATATCAAAGCGAAGGTATGCCTGATCAAGATGTTTGTGATTGAGGGAATGAAATGCAATGACATTTTTGGCTTGAGGTGAGTTAATCTCTTCTGGGGCACCTTACAGTTTTCAGCTATTTCCTCTGCAACTGTGCAGTACAAAACAAAATATATATGAAAGAATAACGAGTACCTCGTTGGCTGGCTAGATCATTAAAGCCATATCATAGACAGGTTATGGGTCAGTATACTTACATAACTGAGGGGTGTTATCATAGCTCAATTCAGACCCTGTGGGTAACTGGCTGTGTGCAAAGATATACAGCCTTGCCAACCACATTTGTACAGCTGAAACCAGATGGACTCCTTGGCAGAAACATTGGCACTCCCTATATCACAGAGCAATAAAGATGTGAAACATGGCATTAAGCTTTGCATTGTGTGATGCTCAACTTATTGACACAGGTTCCACTGTTCAACAATGGAATGCTTAATGGGATGGCTTTTAATCCTTGCAGTTTGGAAGGAGAAAGAAAATGAATTGTCCCACATTGTGGTGTTTGGGCTTACTCAGTGATACAATATTATTGTACCAGCTGGGAATTGAACCCATGGGATGAAGCATGCAAATATTGAAACTTAGCGTATTAACTGACATTGCCACAGGGAACTTCCTTGCAAACATAGGAATTAAAATTATACTAATTTGGGTGTTGTTGTTTGTGAGTAACTTTATTTAGTCCTGGGAATGCATTCTTATGTAAAAGTCATTATATCTGCTTGTAAATATTTTTCAGATGGATGTGGTTGAATGAGCTGAGTAATATAGGCTGGTGTATGTTTCATACATAGCTCACAAAACATAACTGTCCTAATCACATGGTTAGGATGTGTAATGAGTCATGATGTTTTAACAAAAGTATTGTGCCCATCATACATATGTAAGTGAATTTTATATTAAATATCATCATTGTCAGTTTTAGGAAAGTGAACACACATTAGCTTGAGACTGTACATGAAACATTAGGGATATATGCTAAATAGACAAGTTTGCTTATGCAAGCATTACTGATACATTGCTTGCAAGAAACATGTTTAACACTATCATTTTTCTGTAGTGTTACAGTCCTAATCAAAATTTTGTGAGAAATGGGATTCTTACGCCCTTTGTAAAAATAAAATTTTGCTTGATTCAAACCCTTAACCAGCTGTGTTATTTAACTTAACTCACTGCACTTAGACCTTGTGCACAGAGACAGGTATGTGACAGGTAGAATTTCTCTACTTAGTACTGTCCAGAGTGCTGCTCAAAGTGCACCAGTGCCTGGTGTGTTTCCACTACATAAGGCAGCATAAAGTAATGTTTTCACTTTTTCCTTATGTAGTGAACCGTGTTTGCATGCTGCCAAGTGGAGAGAAAGTATACCTTAAAATGAAAAAAAAAATGGAAAAGTAAATATTTTGAATAATAACAAAGTGTTCTATAAACTGTGTTTGTGTGCTGCCAATCATAAACCAAATGCAAATTAAAATGAAATAAATGAAGAAATTACATGTTGTCATTAATTGCAATGTGTCTCAAAACAGGAATAGAACAATGCATCATGTTCCTTATTTCTCTCAATTCACTTTGTTTACACCTTTTGCCACAGAACTGGACATCTGTCAGGTGCATTATCTGCAGTATGTACTATCCATGGTGAGGAGGGCCGTGCAGTGGTGCCAGGCATATTTACTCTACACAAGAAAGCCTAAACAAAATTTTTCACTTTTCTCCTTAGGCAGTGAGCTACTTTTGCATGTGCTGAGTGGAGACCAAATGGAAAATGGATTAGAAGAAAATATATAGTAGAAAAAAAGCTGACAGTAATTGAAATGCAATCAGTGTGTATATGTATTAATGACCACTGCAAGAAGTACATTCAAGTGACACATTCATCCTTCTAAAATATTGCAACATCAGAAATTTACTTTGTGGAACACATTATCGGATTTGTAGTTAATGACAAATAATGTGAAAGTGGGCACACAACCACACACCTGTTGCTAGTAATACTGACAATATTTGATTTTAGGATCTATATCACTTTGTCAGAAAAAATATTAATTGAATACCTCTTCATTGAACCCTATCTATCGAAGCTTAATCCATTGAATGATCATCTCAGCGAAGTTTCTCCCAGAGGAAAAAAATAGCTTGGCCAACCTACTGACCACCACAGAAAACAAATAAATTAAAACCTGCTCAGGTGGAGGGCTACACCCCCCATCCCTCCAACTAAATATATCAACTCTGAGATCACACTACAGTGGGGAAAAGGGCAAACTCCCAGTGATGGCCAGCTAGTTTTTCACCCTGAGAAAAACTTCGCTGAAATGTTCATTCAATGGATTAAGTTTCGACAGATAGGGTTAGATGAAGAGGTATTTGGCAAATAGTTTTTTCAACAAAGTGATATAGACCCAATTTTTAAGCAGCACAATGGTTTCACAAAATTTGATTAAGTAACTATTCATAACACCGTCTGTAAAAGTAGCATTAAGTGGATTTGAACCATGCATTAGCTGTCCTTTTGCTCTAAGCTCATTGCACTTACACCTTGTGCCACAGAGAAAGTTGCCTGGTGTATATTCTTCAATGAGTACTATCTAGAGTGCTGATGACTGTGCAATGCTGCTGGGCTGGTTTGCGCTACATAATGCAGCTGAAATTAAATTTTCACTTTAAGCTGTGAAAGTTCATTTTGCACTGCCAAGCAGTGTTCAGTTGCAGAAGACAATATTTATTAGAAGTATTCAAGCAAGTTTTTTGGAATAACAACTTGAGAATACATAAAATGAAGGGTTCATATGGGTTTATCGAATTACAGTATTGTTGAACCCTGGAGCATCAAGACAAGAACACTGAAATGTAAAATCATAGCAAAACCTAAGTATCGTAATTCACATCATCAAATGGAAGACAAGCAGAGGCAGGACAGCAGTGTTTGTGTTACTAAGGTGTCTTTCATTCAGTGATGTAGGTTGTGATACTTAGGTTTCGTGATGATTTTATGTTTCATTGCTCTCATATTAATGTTCCAGTGTTCAAAGATATGTTAATTTGGTAAACCCATATAAACACAAAATTAATCACAGTGTATCACTAGCTATGAGCAGAGCTACTAGTGCATTACGCTGATACATTCAGCTTTCTCACATTTCCTTGCCACATCAGTATTATCATGTATATCTCCTAATATCTGGATTTTAGTTATTGCTATGGGAATAGATAATGGCACATGGAACAGAATGATTGCTTTCATTGTTCACTCAGCAGACACAGTTAATATTAACATAATTCAAAATTACTTATCTGTCTGTCAGTTTTACTCAATACTGACATTACTTGAGTTTCCCATATCAACGCATTCATACACCATAATGAGTGTCAATATTTTGTATGACCTCCTTCAGTGAAATGATATAAGAACAGGCTTTGAACTCTGCATCAGCTGTACTGTTTCTCTAAGCTCAGTGCATTTGCATAATGTGCCACAGAGATAGGAGTGTGACAACTTGAATTTCTTCTTACAATACCCAGATTGCTGAAGAAAGTGCAATAATGACACTCATAACTGCACTTTTGATGGCAGTCTAAAAATTTTGTCAGTTTATACTTAGAGCAGTGAACTGATATTCATTGCTACTGACCCCTACCAGTCAATGAAGAGCAATACCAAGTGGTATGCAAACAATAAAGGAAACAAAGAAAAAGAAAAAATATTGCAAACAAGTACTTTAATTGTACATTTACAATGTTTAATCAACTTTGTTGTCTTGCAACAAAAAACAGTATGGATTATAACTCTCAAACAAGGGTAGTAAAAATAATAATTGAAAAGTATTTCCCATATTTTCCACAGACAAAGACATATTTGCAAGGAGAAAAAGTGCTTTGATGTACTGGTAATATGACATTGTATCAAGTCACAACGAATGTGCAGCAGAAACCAGTTATGGAAGATGTATTTTCTCATTTGACAGGAAATGTCTGGATGATTGTGATATTGCAGACTATTAGGATACCCTTGTACTCACATAATATTGAAAAAAGACTGTAAATAATGTGTGTATTCCTGTCTTTCTTTATGGTGCCTTGTTCTCTTACAATGCTTTCTTCATAGCAATTCTATCTCTCTTTTATTGCACATATTATCTGTATCAAAGCATAAAATACTCCCTTGAATATGAACAAATTTTTTTACGAAGGGGCAATAATTGTGGTCATTAAAACCAGCATTTGAATGTGAGGAATGATGTTCTCCTAAATCAAGGTACTTTCACAGTCTTTGTTAAGTCTCTTATCTCTGACACACCCTCAGTATGTGTACATCAAAGAGGGGAGACTATGAAACCTTGATTGTTCTTGCAGTCAGACTAATCATAGACACCTGAAATCCACAAGAATATAACACTTCTCAATATTCATCCTTGCAGTGCTAGAGCAAGTGCATGTAATCATGTAGCTCCTTACACCATGTTTATATTCCCAACACTTAGTGTAGATGGTGGTATTCAGGAATGTTAATGATTTAACATCTCATATGCATACTTACAAGTCTGAGTCTGCACTATATAAACGTAATATTGTAGCTAATGCCCTTGTATTGTACTGGTGAGACTGTCTGGATCCAGAGAGCTTGATACTGCTAAATAAACAAAACTTTTGGAGATTCGTCTAATTTTGACACTGCTTTTTGACACGGTATGTTGCTATTTCTCATAAAATGCTTTTAGTGTAGCATTAAAAGGTGAATTGCACTGGCCACTGAAAATCATTTTTTTTATTTTTCTTTATCCCTTTCTTTTGGCATAACCATATCTGCATTACAAATAGCATGCTACCAAATTCTGCATGACCTATATTTTTAGCTTGTATTTAATTGTTTGCATAGTTATTGCAGATGAGTATATTATAACATTTTAGGAAGGTCTGGCATTGTTACATGTGTTGGTAGAAAGAGAAATCTGCCATGTTTGCAGATTTCTACCTGACTGCCCTCTACAGCAGTGGAGATGGCACTTATAGTAGTTGTCTTACATTTCTAATGCTACATTGTGAATTTTTATTGTTAATGCTGCAATGTATTACATGGTTAAACTGTGTTATCTGCATTAAAGAACTGTTATAGATTGCTGTTTATATTTGAGTTAGTATTTTTTTTTGGGACGGGCTGTCTTAAATTGCATGTAGTCATAGGGAGAATTATCTTTTAAATTAATGTGTGCATGATGGATGTATGCATTCACACAATCACTGAGTTCACAGTCATCTTGTCTGCATACTATATACTTAGCTGTCGGCTTTCTGTTTCCACTCATACAGAGATATGGCATCCCCAAGAAAAAATCTGTACTGCAAAAGCCACCACACACTGATGCAGAAAATGAGGTCATCACCCTGGTTTTACATTGCCATGGAGTTTTTCTGTTAGGGAGAGGTAGATGTGATCAATTTGCCTGAGACAGAATATTGCAGCAGGTGGTTGACATCAGTCTTGTCAGAGGGCATGAGAGAACATAGTCACCGATACTATACCAGGTGAATGATATAATAAATTCTGCCAGCTGTGGGTTGGCTGCAATTGCCTGGGAACAGGTAGCTGCTGTTAGATCACCACCACTAACTGAAATATAGTAGTTCCTGTCCACTGTCAGAGATAGAGATAGCTCAGCAGAGGTTACCAACAGAATCCTTGAAGTTGGTGCTGATGTGGGCAAGAGATCCAGAATGTCACAAGTCAACCTTCCAGGTATGCAAAATGCAAGTGTCATTATTATATCATTATATAAACATATCATAGATGCCTGATCTATATAGAGCTAGAAGTAAGCATGAGTCAGGTGACATAGTCATAGAGAAATAGAGGAGGAAGTTTGTGGGAATCTAACTGTTCACTCCATTTTTGTATGAGAGCATTTTTACTGTACACATGTGAAGTGGATTGTTCTCTTTTTCTTGTTTCATTTGCATTGTGATGCTGATCAGCCTTCTTTCCTTCCCTTTTCTTTCTATTCCCTTCCTCACATAAGGGACATCTGGATTGCAGGTTGCCAGCCCATCTCCACATGATAAGAACACATTTAGTTATTGTTAATACTGCATATAAGGTAGATTCAGGCATCTGTAAAATTAAAATTTATGTTGATTTAACATCTGTTGAAGTTTAACATACCTTATGTATATGGAAAATATGTAATCAATTTTGTTCTGTGTTTCTCTGTTTGTTGTGATTATTGCTTGTTATCATAGGTGATCCTGAGAATGGCACTGAGGAACTCTTACCAACTGATGTCAGAGTATCGGCAGCCTCTGATGATGATGATGGTGATGATGGACATACACAGTCTGTGTTGCAAAGGGTCAGTCATTTACTAAGGTTGTGGCTTCCACATCCCCTGCCCATATTTTGAACATGGTCAGTATGCCTACACATACTCATGACATGGAGTCCTCTGATATAAGACAGGTTGAGGGTGACACAGTTGATCAGGTTAGTGTGGTTACTCTGGTTGCACAGCTTGTAGCTTCTTCCTGTATGGGGACATGGTGCCACACAGGACAATTGGTAGGGGTACTGAAAGAAGGCCTGTTGTCCACCCTTCTCCTGATGTCGGTGTGTTAGATGCCACCAGACATATGTGTAGGGCTGTAATGAAGACACAGCACATTCCACCAGAGCCTATGAAGATATAGTGCGATTACTAAATGTTGTGCATTCTAACACATGTGACCTCCCTGAACCATGTGGACAATTCTTTGGGCAGGATGAATGATACACTGGATCAGACAGCGTCTGTGATGGCATGTTTGTTGGGGAAGAATGGTGGAAATACAGATGTGTTCCACCAGGGCCCCAGAAGAGATAGTGCAAGTACTAAACATTATGCATTCTGACATGTTTGACTCCTTGAACCATGTGAGTGACTCCTTGGACAGGATGAATGGCACACTGGATCAGGAAGTGTCTGTGATGGAATGTCTATTGGGGGAGGGTGGACACCAAAGTGGCCAGAGAGCCAGTATATTTTCTAGTGTTAGTAGATGTGGTCTTGCAACATCCTGCTGCCATAGTGACACTATATCCACTGCTCCATCAGTGACCACGGTATCTACAGACCGCCATCATTAGCCACGGGATCATGGTCATGTTCTTGGATGTAGTCATGAGGACAGCTCATCCGGCAGACATTACTCACATATATATACATCTATGTGCAGATTCAAGGCACACATGGGAAATACAAGTAAGCACTGCAACTGAAAATGGGAATAGGTACACTGGAAGGCAGTGAGTGTTGGTGTTCGGCATGTGCAGGACTATATTAAAATGCCATAAGTGACACAGTTATGCGTACAGAGGTATAGCTGTGCAATGCATGTGTGAATGGCAAACAGCAAAGAAAATATAAGAAAAACATCAATCATATCTGTTCACTAACAAAGATGCAAACGTTATAGCATGACATCACATATCACATTACTGTTGTCAATATTATCGCTAACATATGTAAGTGTTAATCAGGTAATACATATCAACAAATTAATCTATTCATATATTTCAGAAAAAAAATCAAAAAATCCTGTGGCATCAGACATTTCAACAACCACATACACATTACTTTGTCAGCGGTCAGCACAATGGTCATCATTGCCACAAGGTTAGAATGGCACAACAGGACACACACTGAATCAACTGTCAGTGTTACACTAACATAGTCTAGGGTGCCTATAATTACGACTCATGCCATGTTCCTAGCTGCCCCTGCCATGTCTGGAAACACTTAGGTTCATAGGTTCATAGGTAGGTGCTAGGCTATCTGCCCGAGGGCATTTATAAGCCTAGCCAGAGTGTGTCGGCTTTCGCCGCCCCATTGATTAATTAACTGAGCCTCTGTCAAGCAGAGCCAATGAAGTGATCCCAGGGGTGTACTTTATGTTACTCCTCCACTCGTCAAGGCTTCTCTTAAAGAGTGTTAGTGAGGAGCTCTGCCTAATGTAGTTAGGAATTTTGTTCCAAAGCATGGGGAGTCTCTGTGACAGGAATCTATCCCTCCAGCATGTTCTATTTATTGTTGTGGTGAGGATTAGCTCACTAGAGCATGTGGCTCGCAGTTACTTGGATTTCTTTAGGTGCAGCATGTCCATCAATTCTGAGTTGGGCATAGCTTTATAAGTCAGGCAGAGATCACCTCTGAGTAAGTGATATGCCACTGAGTACAGCCGGAGTTTTTTCAGTCAGGCTGCATAGGACATATGTTTGAGGCCAGTAATCCTCTTGGTGAGGTGCTGTTGTGATCTTTCAAGCTGTTGGAAGTGTCTTGTGAGGTATATCCCAAGTGGGGCATTGTACTCTATGATGGGTCTGATGAGTGATGAGTAGAGGGGCACTATAACCTCTTTATTTCTAGATGCAACCCCCTTAGAAATTAGATGGGCCACATAGAAGGATTTCCTAACTACTTTGGCAATATGATTGTCAAAGGAGAGATTACTATCTACCTGGGTCCCCAGATCTCTTATTACCTCTTCTGTATTAAGGGGGCTACCGCCTATGTGGTAATTCGTGGGTGTTTTGTTTTTCCCAAATGGGATGACTATGCACTTTTTGGCATTTAGCTTGAGGCCATGACTTTGACACCAGGTGTCTGTCTCAGTAAGGCCTTTTTGGAGGATGTCCATGTCAGCTGGAGAGTCAATTATGGCTCCCAGTTTGCAGTCATCTGCGAACTTGGTTAGCCATAGTCCTCCTGTGTTTGCCTGTACTTCTGAGAAATATATGCTGAACAGTAGGGGTCCCAGAACTGAGCCTTGTGGGACACCACTTGTGACTGGGTTAGAGTCAGACCTGGAGCCCGCTATTCTTACTGTGTGAGTTCTGTCTGTAAGCCAGTTGGTAACCCATCTTGTGACGTAGGGGTTTATGTTCAGGTTGGTGAGTTTTTCTATAATACCCGAGTGAGGAATGGTGTTGAACGCCTTGGTGAGATCAAGGTAGGCTGTGTGAACCACCTTTCCCTCGTCTATGGCCTTGGTAACTGTCTCGAAGAAGTCAACCAGGTTTAGTAGGCATGATCTGCCCTTAACAAAGCCGAACTGGGTTGGGTGAAGTATTTGGAGGTTCCCAATGTCTTTGTTAATGAGTTCCATGATGATGCACTCCATAGCCTTGCAGACCAGGCTAGTCAGGCTTATGGGGTGATAGTTACCAGGGTCAGTTGTGGCCCCTCCTTTGTGGAGAGGAATAACCATTGCTGTGCACCTTTCTATGGGCATGTAGCCTGTGGAGAGGCTGAGGTTGAACAGCGTGTTTAGGTGGGGGGTTAGTTCGTTCTGTAGTTCGTGCAAGATGCAGCCTGGAACACCATCTGGACCCATTGATGCTGTGTTTTTGGCTTTTGAAAGGGCTCTTTTCACCTGTGCTTCTGTGATTTCTGTGACACTACATTTTTACGGGATTGTTGTGGGCCCTTTTGAAGGTGAGAGGGAGGTGAAGTTTGCACTGAATCTATCTGCCAGTATGTTGGCAATATCAGTAGGTTCAGTATATTTTGTGCTATTTTTCACTATCTCAGAGCATATCTGTGAGTTGCCACTTAGATTCTTGACATAGCTAAAGAAGGCTTTGGGTTATCTTTCGAATCCATGGCTATTTTTCTTTTGAAGTTAGCCTTGGATGATTTTATGAGGGACCTTTGTTTCTTACTGATACTGATCAGGGATGTCTTTCCTTCTTGGGATTTGCTTTTTTTCTGAACTAGTTTCCTCCTTTTGTTGTATAACCTGTTTATGGCAGGGGACCACCAGACTGGTTTCCTTCTCTTAGGGGAGTGAGTCTTGGTTTTGCTAGGGATGGCACGATCCATACATCCTTGTAAGTGCTCATAGAGTGTAATTGTAAAGGATTCTGCATCTTGGGCAGTGTTATCCTTTAGCATGGGGGCTGTGAAACTTACCACCTCTGCCTTAAGTGAGGTGAAGTTTGCTTTAGAAAAGTGTTTCACTGTGGTTTCCTTGGTTGGGGGTGGTGGTGGGGTGTGGACATCCAGGGTGATTAGTTTATGTTCTGATCTAACCAGTGACGGGTTGACCTCTGGTACAGAGCACCTGTTGCCCATGTTGGTGATGACCAGGTCCAATATGTTGTGGCCTCTGGTAGGGGAGTTTACCAGCTGATTCAGGGCATTTGAGTTGATAAATTCCAGGAAGCACTGAGCCTGGGAGTTTGTACTCAAGTAGTTTTCCCAGTTAATGGTAGGGTAATTCAATTCTCCCAAGATCAGGGTGTTCGGTAGGACCTTCATGTTTTCCAGTGTCTCCAGAAAGGCAGAGTGGTGGTCCTGGGTCATGGATGGTGATCTGTAGCAGGCCACAATTTGCATTGCAGATTTGCCCGATGTTAGTTGCACATGGATGATCTCAGAGGTATCATGCTGCGCCACTAACCTAAAGGTGTGAGTATCCTTGATGAATATGGATACACCCCCTCCTTTTGTATTTCGGTCCGTGTTCTGTGGCCGAAATGTGTGGTATGAGTTGTAGCCCAGTAGTGCTGGAGTGCTCTCTGGAGCCTTGAACCAGGTTTCAGTTGCTGCACAGATGTCAATGTTCTCCATACTTGGGAGTGCTTTGAGCGCATGCATTTGGAGATTTAAACTCCTGGCATTGAGTAGCATAACCCTCAATTTTTTACTTGTGCTGTTTATGGAGGTGGGTTTGAATTTTGAGCCTTGCCTAAAAAAGGCACTAAGGGGGCCCCAAGAGCCTTGGCCAGTATTCGAAAGCCAAGGGGTGACAGGTGCAAGCCATCTCTTGTGAAGCAACGTGGCTTGTCGAGCATGTCATCCCAGGCTGACAGACACTGGATCCCCTTTGAATGACACCAGAAGCTTAGCCAATTGTTGAAATTGATCATTTTTTCTTTATACTGAGGTATCATTATTGGTGAGGGCAGGATGCTACTCAGGGTCAGGGTCATACCCGCCTGGGCTACATGATCAGAGAGCTCTTCCATGTCTTTTTTCATATAGTCCAGGGAGTTACAGCTCAGGTCATTCACACCAACATGAACAATGACAGAGTCATATTTGTACTTGTTCTGGAGTGACCTGAGTGCTTGTGTTATGTGGCAGATTCTGGCTCCCGACAGGCAGCTAACAGTAACCTTCTCCTTTTCCAGCCTAGTGAGTGGGGTGTCAGTGTTCCTGACTATTGAGCCACCTATTACTAGTGTGTTAGGTATGTTATTTTGCCTTAAGGGCTGTGATTGTACAGCACATTGATTTTGTGTTTTATGTGTTGTCTGGTTTATGACGGGAGTTGCAGATTTTGTGAGTGTCTGCTTTGGAGCTCTTTGATGCTTTTGCAGGTTTTTATTTGGAGCCTCCGAGTATGATTTTGTGTATTTATGTGTATTTTTTGCCACTGCTGGTTTAGTAGGTCTATGTGAGGCTGGAGGTGTGGTGCAAGTGTTAACCTTCTCCTCATGACTGTCTGTTCCAGTCTTGGCTGGAAATACCTTAGCCTCCAGTTTGGCTGTATAATTGCATCTCTCACATATGTTAGTGTTTTATGGTAGGAGGAGAGGGCTGTCTGTGTACATGAGGCAGTTGTAACATTGCCTCAGGATACCCAGATTCACCAGCTGGACTGGAGAGTACACCTGAAGTTGCCCTTTGGTCATGCCTGAATAGTAGGGTATGCTGCTTAGTTGCTTGGTTGGTGAGGGGTGGATAAAGAGCCTTGCCTGCTGGGCAGTCAAGTGTCGGGGTATATTAGTGCTTGCTGTTAGGTCTGAACAAGTGCTGGATTGTAGGATGCTTTTTGAGTGCTTAGGTTGAGAGTTAGACTAGTTTCAAGTGAAAAACTGAAGAGGAGACTTAGTGGAGCTGGGAATAATTTAACCCTAGCTAACCGGTGCTGCCTGGCGCACAAAACCATGCAACGCATTTTTTAAACTACTAACGTCTGAGCTGGAACCAGTCCTCTAGGGACAGATGACTGCTCAAAGTTCCCTCTCTCACAGGTGAACAGAGAAACTTCCCTCTATCCAAGTAAGGTATGGGCAACTCAGAAGCTTGTAACACAGCCCTGAATTCAGCACTATCCTGAAAACTGGACTATACTAGCTTAGAAAGGCTGGAAACAAGAACTTTATTTATTTATTTATTTTTTTTTGAAAAGATAAGGGAAACTACTAACTTCTGGGCTGGAACCAGTCCTCTAGGGACAGATGGCTGCTCAAAGTTCCCTCTCTCACAGGTGAACAGAGAAACTTCCCTCTATCCAAGTAAGGTATGGGCAACTCAGAAACTTGTAACACAGCCCTGAATTCAGCACTATCCTGAAAACTGGACTATACTAGCTTAGAAAGGCAGGAAACAAGAACCTTATTTATTTATTTATTTTTTTAAAAGATAAGGCAAAAACAGTAAAAAGTATACTTAAAACAGCTTTAAATGACTACAAGTGATCAGAAAAGGCTATCACACTTTAGTGTGTAGCCTACAACAGTTAAACAATTTATTTATACAAAAAACAACTTTTTAAAAGTGCAGGCAGTCAAATAAGTACAATATGTGAAAAAAAACAAGCTTTCAAATCACAATAAGTGCTGGAAAATCAGCGTTTAGACAGAAAACAGTTAAGTACAGCAAAAAAAATACAGAAAACTGATACTCAATCACTCCCAAGTCTCTCTTTTAAGCTAGAAGGCTTATATTAGTTTAACGCTTTCTATTGCTTTCCAGTAGGTTAGTTACAGGAAAGATGGGAAAAAAGCGCAGATGTGGTCTTTTAAACCAGAAAGTTGAAAGAGATGGACAACTTCCCGAATGGCCAATAAACTACAATTCCTGGGCCAAGAACCACTCCTCTTGTGGTAGACAGGCTACCTAGTACTTACCACTCCCACTGATAAGCTAGAAGGCTGCACTCCAACACAAAGGCTTGGGGGGCTCAGAAGCTTACAAACAGTCCTGGATACAGCAAATCTGTACCTGGACTAGACTAGTTACGAGAAAGGTGGGGATCAAGCACAAACACAGGCTTTAAAACCAGAAAGTTGAGAGAGATGGAAAAAACTGCCCAAATGGCCAATAAACTACAATTTCTGGGCCAGAACCACTCCTCTTGTGGTAGATAGGCTACCTACTGCTTACCACTCCCACTGATAAGCTAGAAGGCTTCCCTCCAACACAGAAAGGCTTGGGGGGCTCAGAAGCTTACAAAGAGTCCTGGATACAGCAAATCTGTACCTGGACTAGACTAGTTACAGAAAAGGTGGGGAACAAGCACAAACGCAGGCGTTTAAGCCAGCAAGTTGAAAGAGATGGAAAACTGCCTAAACGGCCAATAAACTACAATTTATGGGCCAAAACCCACTCTTCCTGTGGTAGATAGGCTACCTGATGCTTACCACTCCCACTGATAAGCTCGAAGGCTTCCCTCCAACACAGAAAAGCTTGGGGGGGGGGGGCTCAGAAGCTTACAAAGAGTCCTGGATACAGCAAATATGTACCTGGAGTAGACTAGTAACAGGAAAGGCAGGAAACAAACACAAACACAGGCTTTTGAATCAGAAGGTTGAAAGAGATGGAAGAGCTTCCCAAACGGCCAATAAACTATAATTTCTGGGCCAGAAACCTCTTCTCCTGTAGTAGATAGGATAGCTAGTGCTTACCACTCCCACTGATAAGCTAGAAGGCTTCCCTCCAACACAGAAAGGCTTGGGGGGCTCAGGAGCTTACAAACAGTCCTGGATACAGCAAGTCTGTATCTGGACTAGATAAGTTGCAGGAAAGGCAGGAAACAAGCTAGGAATTTTTTGTTTTTTTTTACAGAAAAGCAACTAAAACAGCAGTAAATACAATTCAAATGCAGTGCAGGCTAGCACACGCATATCAATATTATGGCAAATACAGTTTAATTAAATGCAAATAATTTAACAAATGATACTTGGCCCATGTTGCTCTCATGAGGAGCTAGATGTGGTGACATTTGCATGTGTTGTGTGGGAAGTAACATGACTGTGATGTGACTGTCTGGATGTGCCTACTGGGCTCACAGTGGAGTGGCCATCAGCAGAAATGTGTGCACGCTGCAGCAGAGATGTTGATATCCGATGACCAGGTGTGGGTCTAATGAGAGGGGGTTGGCTTCTCCCCACTGTCAGTACTCTGTTTAGTATAGTTAGGGCACGTAATACCTGGCTAGTATTATAGCACTGCTCTAATACAGCTGTAACAACATTTTTAATGGAGCATGAAATAGACAACACACTGTCATGCAATGCAGTCAATACAGCCATGATCTCACTATGTCTGCGCTTCTGACCTTTGTGTAACATATGCAACTGATGTGTTACACAATCAGTGGCAAGGGCAAGTGTATGAACGTCAGCTCAATGACATTGATGAGAATGTTCTTTCACCTGTAATAGTAGGTGGACACATTCTGACATACGTTCATGCACAGCAGCAACACTTCTACATGTCCTGCAATGGGCAGTACCTCTCAGTTGTGAGGAAGATTCACCCTCATCACCTGACTCTTCTTGGGACACTGGATCATGGATATCATCATGTCTGACAGCTGCTTTCGCCACATCATCAGAATGTGCAGCCACACGATCCTCAATATCTGAGACTACAGCATGATCCACATAGCTGTCCCCTTCTGAGCAAGGTAATAAACCCAGACCTTTGGCCTGTATGCCATGGGCTGTGCTATCACAGTGAGGCAAATCACATCCCAACTCAGGATCAGTGGATGAACTACTGGAGGAGGCAGGCAGGGGATGGGCTACAAGAAGAGACAGATGCCACAAGTTATGTACATGCTCAAACAATACAAGATGCAGCTTATTAATGACATATGGACCGACTATATGACTATGATGTTAATGGGGATATGGACGTACCAGGATGTCATGCGTGGGCGAGGTTCATGGACCCTATATAACACAGAGAGTTTTCATGTATGCTACACATTGCACACAACTCACAATTGGGAACAGGAAAATAGTAAAAGATACCTGACATGTCCTAATGGGACTCCACCACCAGAGGTGAGGTTTGAACCAAAACTGCCATGGGGAAACATAAACACCAATACATCATCACTAAGCAAATAACAGCCATCATGTCACATTCCAGCAGAGGTATAACTTACACAAGATTCTATAGACACATACCATTTGGCTGAGGCTGATGTGACGATTGTTGTTGTCCTTGGCAGCTGAAGAAGAACACAGTAGTCGATCATCAGTGCTGACACATATTACATGCATGGAATGTCTTACCATTTATATCATCCCTGTTTGGGGAATGTATCATCTGTCATGATATAGATCCTGTGCTATGACAAAGCACACAAACATCAACATGTGAGAATGCCCCACTGTCATGATTACAGACAGAGCAGAGACAGGGCAACTATAGTGGAAGCTAAAAGGATATGTGGACACTTATGTGACAAACAGTGAACATGTTATCTAGATGTCCCTGTATATGGAAAAAAGCATAATGATTTCCATGTCTCACAGTTGCGCTCAAATTTGCTGTGCACTATAAATAAGGTGGCCAACCATACCTGTTCTATCTGTAAGTGCATCTGCACAGGCTACATCTTGTGATGATTTATCTGTAATTTACAATGGCATAAACAAATCAACATGTGAGCATAATCCACTGTCATGGCAGGTGACAGAGGCACAAAAACTATGGATCACACTAACAGTATATGGAGACATTTATATGATGTGGGTTGCTGCTGTGCAGATGTTGATGGATCTATGCTATTGAAAAAGACAAACATTACACATGTTGCATGAAGTCTTAGGTATGTACTGCATTGTTAACACACTATGCAATAACACTTACTCTGGGAAATTTATGTCCCGTGTGTGACCATGTTCCTGATGCAATTGCACTGCTGAATAAAAAAAATGGCAATACATTAATAATTTGGACACACCAGTAAAGACTGATGTAATGTATATGCTGCAGTTGTTTGGAATGTATGACTTACATATATATCCTGGAACACAGGCTTCAATACCTCCCCTGCTTTATGACAATCACGAGTGGTGGTATAATGTAATGCGAGGAGCACCATGATCTTATCTAGGGGGAGTCAATGGAGGCCCACATCCCATGGCTTTCCTTGTCCTCTCATAGATGTGTATTTGGTTGCCTTCACAGAGGATCATGTCTGAGTAACATTGATGACAGGTTTCAGGGGACTGATTGTGATCACCTACAGCATAGATAATGTTCATCAGCCTGTCGAAACCTCATTCCTCCACACAGTATTTCCTGTCTGTCCAAGGAGGCTGTGGCCATGCCAACACAGAATCTTGATTATAATTTCATCTTAATGTTGAGAAAGACTGTCACCATAAGTTCCATCTGACATCTAGAAGATATTGTTATATGCACGTTATACATTTTAAGGAGGATTAAAACTGAAATGATGTCATAAACATTTGTCAAATTACTTGCTCTGCTCTCCTTACTGATGCAAGTTATGCAAAATAATATTTTATTATGTATATTACTGTTATGTATTAAAACATGATATATATGAAAACAATGTCTAAATATGTAAGACATGTAACCACATCATTACATTATCTCTATAGGTCATATGTGGGATTTGAACCCATTGCAAAGGAGATTACAGCAACTAAAGGACAAGCTTACAACCCTTATGCCATACACTCATTACACTACATATTACCACACATCAAGGCCATTCTCATTTTATTTGTATAAATAGTAAACATATAACTTACTTAAACCCTTGAAATCTATCATTCTCAGCAAGTATAACACAGACAATACCACCCAGATGTTCACTGTATATGCTGGACATGTGCATTGGATGGGAACACACCCCAGGAACTTTGGTTTGATAGAGATTTGGAACCAGATTGTGAGGGAGCACAGCAGACGGACTGATATTTTCTGGACTGGTTTACAAATATGTCTCTGATTAGATGACCTGCATTGGAGGGACACTAAAGATCTTCATTGGAGGGTTGCATAGGTTGAACACCAGCCTGCTGATGACTACAGTAAGTTTCATAATTCACACCTTAACACTTACATCATAACAAATGTATTTCAAAGCTGTATGTGTTTATGGGGCTGTTTAAATTTAATTTCATGGGTGTCTTTACTGAAATGGGTAATGATAATATACTTAACTTTCTGCACATACAGCCATGACTGCCATAAATATTCCTATTACAAGGAGGAAAGAATGGTTGTGTCAATTAGCTCAACTGGTTAAGCAATGACTCACAGTAAGTGATCTTCTCCTATCTTTGCATTCAAAGACCATTGTAGGGCATTTTATAAATATTGGTGCTTATGTACTTAATATTAAACACAAGCAATTTATGTCCTCTCTTTTCTTGGCAACTATATAGTACATCTTTCATCTTTTCTAAATATGTAGAATGCCTATCTTTCACTGATGCTTAAAGCCCTTAAGCCTCGGATAACTATGCTTTTCTCCGTTATGTGTGATTGTTCAAGAAGCACTGCACAGTATACTTCTGTATGTTTTGAATGCTGAGTAATACAGACATACATTATTACTCTCTACATTGTAAAACAGTTAAACACTGAGACATAGTACATCTATAAGCCATAATCCACAGTTATGCCATAGAAATAATACTGTACACGAGAAGGCATTGTGCTGTCTCTTAGCTTAACCTGTTGAGCTCTAGGTTAATATGAAGTTCTCATTGATACATCTAGGCTTGAATTTTGGTATGGAGTATCTGTGCTTCATTTTGATAATTACATCTTTGAGCAGATATATGAGGTAATTGCTTGTTACACAGTACAGTCTTTTACACATCTGTTTAGGCCTCAGATGAATACACATGTCTCAGTTATCCATTAAATTCTTGAAACATTCATTTTTACTTCTGTATGAAAGGCTGAATTTTCTGTCACCTAGCTTAACCCATTAAGCAACAGTCCAATATAAATGTCTCAGGGATAAATGTGGGTTCAAATCAAGTTATTTTGTTATTTCAGTAATGATTAATTAAGAAAAGATAAGTCAGATACTTGCTTGTTCACTTATGCAGCATAGCTTTTTTAAACGTCAGGTATGAAGGAGGTCCCTTAACACCTATAGCACTTATTTCTTGTATGACTATGAATATCTCCATTGTCTGCAAAGATTCTGCAAAAATCCCACTTCTCTCACTATAGATGAATGTGTATCTCATTGCCAGTACATATATACGTTAGCTGTACACGACTAATGGCACAAGATAATTGTATTTTAACATTTACTGCCCTCCTAAGTAAATGAAATGGTGATGTATGTTTCAACAATGATGAACATGTCTTTTTGCATATTATATGTCTGTCAAGTGTAAATACAGGTTCTGTCGCAATGCCTGAGACTCTGCAATCTGCATTGTTACAACTTTTGATTAGTGCTGTGACCAGTGTGATGACATGCAGTAGGGACTGTATAGTGTTGTATTTGAAAGGTTTTTGAATCTTCCCTGCGTAGTCATACAGTTCAGTTATTTAACCTACATAAATCCGTAAGCTTACAACCCTGATGGATTAGCTAGGCTGGTAAGATGCCAGGGTCTATATTAGATCATCAAAGTGTTAATACTTCGAATGGTCTAATATCGACCTGATGCAAACACTGAAAATAGCAAAGCTGCAGATAACCAAATTTTTTCCTAGGGAAAGAATTTGGTTGTCCGTTACTGTGGCTTCGCTATTTTCAGCACTGTGGTGGAAAGTTACGGGTTGGGTTCAGGTAAGTGTGCAATTGTGTGGATGTTAGAGTTAGGGCAGGGTATGTGAGTTAGGGTTAGGGCGCAGGTGAGGTAAGTGTGCAATAGTGATGGACTTTAGGGTTAGGGCAGGGTATGTGAGTTAGCGTTAGGGCGTGGGTGAGGTGAGTGTGCGATAGTGACGGACCTTAGGGTTAGGGTTTGAGTTAAGGATAGTGGATAGATAGTACTGTATGTACAGTTTAGTGTAGGGTTAGATGTAGGATTTTAAGTGTATGTGTGTGGATTGCTGTTTTTTTGGTGTGCTTGTGTTGTGTGTGTGTTTCTCGGAACAGTGAATTTTTCACAGGGAAAAAATTCGCTGTTCTGAGCCTTCAATGTTTTTAGAGTTTGTGGTTAGCAGTTTGAGGTTGTGGTATTTGATGTTGAGCTGTTTCGATGGACTGATATAGACCCAGATGCCAGGGGTGCTGTACTAACCTCAATGAAAATTCTAGGTTCAAATCTCTGTTTTCCCAGTTTGCATGCATTACTCATGTGTGAAGTGTCAACAGTGACATAGCAATAATTGAACATGAAAATGTGAACTTGTATGTTATGTCAAGACTATAGAAGATGTGATGCTCAGTATTCTTCATTGCTAATTTTTAAATTGTGAACAAATTGACAGAATCCTTCCATGTCAATAATACTTTTTTTTTCCCTTTTTGCAGTTGATGAGGTCAGAGCCAGGAGTTATACAGGCTGGAGGAGCGGTAGAGGGAGAGCGGTATGTGTTCTAATTGTAAACATTAATTTCCACAGAAGCAAGCATAACATTGTTAAAAAGTCACTAATGCTTGCAGAATTGTGCAGACTAATAGTAATGCAGGACTACCCATAATTCATCTGCAAGGTAACTGCAATAATTTTATGTGAATAACATAGATCTAATATAAAATTTCACATATGAGTTTTAAACTGGGTAAATTTGGGGAAAAAAAGCACAACCTAAATTACAGACATATCTGTGTAACTGTCGGAGTGCATTTACCTGAACTGTTTTGCATATAAGTCATTCTTACTTTTTGAAAATCAGCTGATGCCAAACTTGTCTATCCAGTGGTAGTGCTCAATGTTGTTATGTTATGCATAGCTTGCATATTGTATTGTTGAATGGTGTCTGCTGTCTCAATGCTTGTTTTGAGGTTAACAGATCATTTCTGGTGTGTACTTCAGTTCAACATATCACGCACATCTGTATTAAGCAGTTGTGACAGATTGCTTAATGCAAAATTGCCATCCTTTGTCTACAATTATTGTGCACAAACCCAGTCTTGTTTTTCTTTCCTATTTGCTTGTTAAATATTTACTGATCAGCATTATGGTGTTTGAATTGATCAGTACATAGATAAGAATAACTGCAACTGCAGGTAGTGAAAATTATACATTTGTTGATGATGAACACTGTGTGGAATAGATTGAATTGGTAGATATCACATGCTGTCACTGCGATTATATTTGTCAAGTTTTACTAATATGGTGATGTCAGCCATTAACCATGTTGCATTGTTCATTTCATTTGCATATAGTTGTTACATTTTCCACTGCTTGTTCTTATTGCTATATATTGCTAAGAAACATTTGTTAATCATAGGATTTCCAAATGACACCTTAGCTGCTCATAAACTTCAATTGAGAGTAACTCAGCTATGGACACCTCAACTTAATTGTATGAGTCACATATACAAAGAATGGACTATGGAAACTATGTTTTCCCCTGTCAGACTGCCTGCATAATAATATTATAAGGTATAGGTCAAGGGTTTTTTATCATAGGCCTTATTAACATTTTATGCTGCTAGCTTCTGCACAAAGTGCAGCAGCTATTTTTGAATGTAGACATATGTCATTGCTGTATGCCACACTGTCATGCCATGCTTGTCCTGATATATCATGATATATACATATTTAGGTGAACATGGATTCTGTATATATTTATGTATCTATAAATATATCTATATCTAATATATATATATATATATATATATATATATATATATGTATATAAAATATATCCATCTATCTATCTATCTATCTATCTATCTATCTATCTATCTATCTATCTATCTGTCTATGTGTGTATGTGTGTGTGTGTGTGTGTGTGTGTGTGTGTGTGTGTGTGTTTGTGTGTGTGTGCATTTTTAAGGATTTACCCTTGACAGAATGTGGTAACCATGACCCATGATGGCTCTCCTAATGGACAATGGACAACATGACATGCCAAACCTCTACCAGGCAAATCAGAGTCAGAAGATCAGGAGGAGGATGATGGCATTGATAACGATGATGATGACAATGATGACAGACCAGGACCTGCATGTGCCATCATTCTTGCTGCTCCCCATTGGAGACATAAACCACCAAGACAGGGAGACAATTTGTAGGACCAGATACAGAAGTTGATGACAGAGATCATCCAAATGCAGATGGCAGACCTGATAGGGAATTTTTTATGACATGGTTGCAGCTGAAGTATGAGAAACATTAAGTTAGTACACATGTTAAGCAATTACATTTACATGAAAAAAATTGCACTTTATTTTGCTTTTCTCTCTTCTTAAAAGTACTCAATTGTATTTATTCTGCTCCATTTATTACTACTTGGTAGTAGCCTGATTAAATTGTAACTGTTACTCTAAGCCTTTTTGTTTAAGCACTTGGGCTCCAGACCAGTTGTTTTACATTAAGAAGGTTTGTGGTCTGCACTGTTGTGGCAGGACAGGTAGCTTAGCTAAGGTACTTACTTATAAGTTGGGAATTGCTGATAGAAGGCTCAGTGTCTGTTATTCTAAAAGTTTATTAATTCTGGTTAAAGCACTTGGGCTTCAGGCCAGTTATTTTTCATTAAGAAGGTTTGTGGTTTGCACTCTTGTGGGAGGAGAGGCTAGATTCTGCCCTTCTGAGCTGTGAATTTCTGGTTAAAGGCTTATTGTGCCTGCTTATTTGAACTGTTTCTTTCTGAAATTGGTGTGCCTCAGTTGCTGTAGCATAGACTAGATTCAGGCATCCTGAATCTGGTTTTGTTTGTATAACTTGAGCATTAATCCAGGCCATCTCTTTTGGAGAAGGTTCCCCTGCACCCTAGTGGCAGGAGTGTGCAGTTAGAACTTGTCTGATTGAAGACTGCTGGAACAGGGCTCAGTTTTGAGCTTTTTTACTGATTAATTGGGTACTTTGTTTAAATCAGTTTGCTTGCTTTCTATTGTTATATAAAGAATTGCACTTTATTCATCTGCTTTTACTGTATTTGTGTTTCTTCCTATTTTATTACTTTATTTTGCTTTTGCTACTTGTTCTTAAAAGTAATTAATTGCATTTATTCTGCTGCATTTATTACTGCTTGTTAGTAGCCTGATTAAATTGTAACTGTTATTCTAAACCTTTGGTTGAAGCACTTGGGCTTCAGACCAGTTGTTTTACATTAAGAAAGTTTGTGGTCTGCACTGTTGTGGCAGGACAGGTAGCTTACATCCTTCTAAGTTGGGAGTTGCTGGTTGAAGGCTTAGTGTCTGTTATTCTAAAAGTGTATTAGTTCTGGTTTAAGCACTTGGGCTTTGGGTCAGTTATTTTACATTAAGAAGGTGTGGTCTGCACTCTTGTGGGAGGAGAGGATAGATTTTGCTCTTCTGAGCTGGGAGTATCTGGTTAAAGGCTTAATGTGCCTGCTTATTTGAGCTGTTTCTTTCAGAAATGGGTACGCCTTGTTCGCTGTACCATAGACTAAATTCAGACCTGCTGAATCTAGATTTCTTTGTATAACTTGAGCTCTAATCCAGACCATCTTTTTTGGAGAAGGTTCCCCTGCACCCTAGTGGCAGGAGTGTGCAGTTAGAACTTGTCTGATCAAAGACTGCTGGAACGGGGCTCAGTTTTTAGCTTTTTATTGATTAATTGGTTAATTTGTTTAAATCAGTTTGCTCATTTGCTACAGTTATAAAACAAAATATACACTTTATGCATTGTTGCTTAGCTAGGGTTAAACTATTCCTGGCACCATAAAGTCTGCTCTTCAAATTTTCCCTTAGGATGAGCCAGTTTTTTTAGTTTTAACACTAAAATATGTTTCTTTGAGCTCAGCACTTGTTCAGAACTCATTGTAAGCACTAAATAAGCTACAGATTACTACAGCATTCAACTTTCCTCACTTGTCTAGAGGAAAACAGTTTTTAGTACTTAATAAATAAGCACCTATCCAGGCATGTCTAAAGGTCAGCTCCTGGTGTTTTCTCCTGTCTACCTGATGAATCTGGGCATCTTGGGGAAATGCAGCAATTGCCTCATGTACACAGACAACTCTCTCCTCCTACCACCCAACATTACAACCTGTGAGAGATGCACTTATATAGCCAAACTGGAAGCAAAGCTGTCTTCACCCAAGACTGGACAACAGTCAAGAGGAGAAGGTAAACACTTGCACCACACCACACTCATCAGATAGTCCCTCAAAACCTACAATACCAAAACAGACACATAGAAATATGAAACACACACCTACATTCACGGAGGCTCTCAATAAAAATCTGCTCAAGCAACAGAGACCTCCAAAGCAGAAACGCAAGCAACCTCCAACCCCCAACACAACCCAAATGGCACATAGTCCACAAACTCAGTGTGCCACTCAACCGCAACCCATAAGGCATAACAATGTACCCAACACCCTAGTCATATGTGACTCTATAGTCAGGCACACTGATGTTTCATTCAGCAGGCTAAACAAGGAGGAAGTTACTGTCAGCTGCCTGTTGGGTGCCAGGATCTGCCACATAATGTATGCACTCAGGTCACTCCACAACAAGTACAAATATGACTCTGTCATTGTCCATGTTGGTGTGAATGACCTGAGATGTACCTCCCTGGACTACATGAAAAAAGACATGGAGGAGCTCTCCGATATTGTAGCCCAGGCAGGTATGACCCTCGACCTGAGTAACTTCCTGCCATCACCCAGAATGATACCACAGTACAAGGACAAAATGATTGACTTCAACAATAAGCTTCTAGTGTCATTCTAAGGGGATCAAATATCTGTCTGCCTGGGATGACATGATCGACAGAGCATGATGCTTTGCTAGAGGTGGCCTGCACCTGTCACCCTTGGGATTCCGGATACTGGCTAAGGCTCTTGCCATCCCTATATTGCTTTTTTAGGCAAGGTTCAAATGGCAAATTCACCACCTTAGCAGGTATAAGCAAGCAAAATCTGAGGATAATGCTACTCAATGCTAGAAGTCTAAACCGAAAAATGCATTCACTCGAGGCACTTCTTAAAATGGAGAACATCGATATCTGTGCAGTGACAGAGACCTAGATCAAGGCTCCAGAGAGCACCCCTGCATTACCAGGCTATAATTCATACCACACCTTTCGGCCCTTAACCTGGACCGAAACACTAAAGGTGGAGGCGTGTCCATATTCATTAAGGAGATCCACACCTCCAGGCTAGTTCTCAGCATAATGCATCCGAGATTTTCCAAGTGCAACTAACTCTGGGCAAGACCACAATCCAAATTGTAACTTGCTACAGATCCCCCACCATGCCCCAGGATTCCCACTCCACATTTCTTGATACACTGGAAAATATTAGGGTACAACCCAACACCCTAATAATGAGAGATGTCAACTACCCCACCATTAACTGGGAAAACTATTCATGTACCAACTATTTTGATTAACGTTTTCTGGAATTCATAAATTCCAATGCCTTGGATCAACTTATCCGCACCCCCACCAGGGGCAGCAATATTCTAGACCTGGTCATTACCAACATGGGCGACCGGTGTTCCACACCAGAGGTTAATTCCTCATTGGTCAGATCCGACCACAAGCTAATCAACCTAGACATCCACATCCCGCCCCCACCCCTCCATTAGGGAAACCACTGTAAAAAAATTCTCCAAAGCCAACTTCACACTTCTTAAGACAGAAGTGGAAAACTTCATGGCACACATGCAGACGGATAATAGAGGTACGACTGCTGAATCATGAGTGCATGGATTGTGCTATCCCTAACAGATGCTATCCTCCAAAAACAGGAAGCCAATCTGGTGGTCCCCTGCCATAAACAAACTCTACAACAGGAGAAATAAACTGTTGCAAAAAAAAGTAAAATCTCATGATTGGAGGAGCTCCCTGGTCAGCCTCAGTAAGAAGCTGAGATCCCTCATAAAATCCTCCAAAGCTAGTTACGAAAACAAAATTGCCACTGATTCTAAAGACAACCACAGAGCATTCTATAGCTATGTCACGAATCTCAATGGCAATACTCAGATCTGCTCTGAGTTACAGCACAATGGCACTAAATATACAGAACCAACTGATATTGCCAACATCCTGGCAGATAGGATCTTTGCTAATCTTACCCCCCTCTCACCCCCTAAAGGGCCCATCTCTGTACCGGAAGAATGCAAAGTTCCTGTAATCACAGCTCCACAGATAAAAACCACACTCTCCAAAGCCAAGAACAGTGCATCCATGGGACCTGACAACATCCCAGGCTGCGTTCTACATGAACTGCAGAATGAACTGGCACCCCACATAAGCACCATGTTCAATCATAGCCTCACCTCAGGCTTTGTGCTCACTGAATGGGCACAATGGTTATCCCACTCCACAAAGGAGGAGCCACCATGGACCCCAGGAACTACCTAGCCTAACGAGCCTGGTCTGCAAGGTCATGGAACATATCATCAGGGATCTTATACACAAAGACATTGGTAATCTCCAAACTCTGGACTCTACCCAGTTTGGGTTTGTAAAAGGCAGATCATACAGTCACCAAAGCTGTAGATGAGGGTAAGGTGGTTCACACAGCCTATCTAGATCTCACCAAGGCTTTTGATACCATCCCCCACTCTGGAATTATAGATAAACTCACTAAACTAGGTATAAATCCCTATGTCACAAGATGGGTTACCAACTGGCTCACTGATAGAACCCACACTGTGAAAGTAGCAGACTCCAAATCAGACTTCAGACCAGTGACAAGTGGAGTACCACAGGGTTCAGTCCTGGGTCCTCTCCTGTTTGGTATCTACTTTTCTAAAGTACAGGCTAACACAGAAGGTCTTTGGCTAACAAAGTTCGCAGATGACTGCAAACTAGGAGCCATAATCGAAACTCCTAACAATGTGGACATCCTACAAAAGGGCCTCATGGAGACAGATGCCTGGTGTCAAAGCCATGGCCTCAAGCTCAGTGCTAAAAAGTGCATTGTCATCCCCTTTGGTAAAAACTCTGTACCCATGAGCTACCACATAGGTGTAGTCTACGTAACACCAAAAGTGTGATAAGAGACCTTGGGACGCAGGTGGACAGTAGTCTCTTCTTTGATAATCACATCACCACAGTAGTCAGGAAATCCTTCTACATGGCACACCTCATCAGAAAAGGTTTCTCATCCAGGAAAAAAGAGGTCATTGTTCCCCTCTGCTCGTCACTCATTAGACCCATTATAGAGTACAACGCCCCTTTTGGTAAGTACCTCACAAGACATCTACAACAACTGGAAAGGTCGCAAAAATACCTCACAAAGAGGATTACAAGCCTCAAACAGATGCTCTACACAGACTGTCTCAAAAAACTCCAGCTTTACTCCATCGCATATCTCCAACTCAGAGGCGATCTCTGCCTAACATACAAAGCTATGTCAAATCCAGAGCTGTTGGACATGCTCAACTTAAAGAAATCCCAATCCCTCTGAGCTACACACTCTAGGGACCTAAACATTGTCACTATAATAAACAGAACATGCTGGAGGGATAGATTCCTGTCCCAGAGCCTTCTTATACTCTGAAACAAACTATCTATCTATATCAAACAAAGCTCCTCATTAGCACACTTCAAGAAAAATCTTAATTGGATGGGAAATAGGAAATTCACCAGTGGATCACCTCTATGGCTCTGCTCGACAGGAGCACAGGAAAATAATTTTCTTGGGTGGCAAAAGCCAGGGTACCTTTTTGGCTAGGCTTATATAGGCCCTAGGGCCAATAGCCTAGTACCTACCTATGAACCTATGAACCTATGTGCTGTACTTAATGCATACATTGCTCCATAAGGTCAGGGGTTCTACACCTTACTTGTGTGTTTACGTGTGTATTCCTATGCATGCAGTGCAGCATAATATGATGTCGAGAATATCATGACATTGTAAGTGACAGGTCTGACTATTGCAGTTAACATGATGCAAGTGAGACACAATTGTTCTGCTTATATTGTTCCACTGTATACATGGGTGGGATGATAGCAACTCAACAAATGTGTTATTCACATATTTCACACATAACACAGTGAGATGAGTCCATTTCTTTTATTTACACACGTTATCTATGTGTATGCTTTGCACTCATTTCTCTCTAGGTTGCTGCTGTCTTATGTATGTTCAATAACATGATCAGTCCTTGCTCCTGTGATTCATGTAACATTGTGTTGTCATGCTGTCACAATAGCTTTATGTGTAGCATATACTGGCACATATTGTGCCATGTTGTATAACATTATTGTGAATGTTCTTCATGGGCATTTATCTTTCATATAATGCATAGGCAGTCATTTTTATATTACTGTATATTCAGTATATTAATGCTTTATGTAGCATAATTCCTGAATGCCTTGTTGTCATTCTATATTATATTAGGACATGGACAATCATATCCACATAGATGTCCATATTTTGTCATTTGTCATAGATATACAATGATTCACATACATGTATATGTCTCTAAACATAGTATGATCAAGACACAAATTCCGTTGTACATTGGAACTGTGTACATTCAGGTCTTCCACTTCATAGGTTCATAGGTGTATACTAGGCTAATGGCCCTGGAGCCTTTACAAGCCTAGCCCAAAAAAATTGCCCAGGTACCGTGCCACCCCATGTTAGTTCACAGTGCCCCACCCAATAGGGCAACTGGAATGATGCCTGGAGTGAACTTTCTGTTACCCATTCATTCATCAGAATTTCTCTTGAGGAGGGCCAGTGAGGTGCTCTGCTTGACATGAATGGGAAGATTATTCTAGAGTATTGGCAGTCTTTGGGAGATGAACCTGCCCCTCCAGCAAGTTCTGTTAATTGTGGTAATGAGGATGTGATCTCTGGACCATGTGGCGTGGGGGGATTGGGATTTCTTTAGGTGTAGCATTACAAGTAGGGCTGGGTCAGACATGGCTTTGTAAGTCAAGCAGAGATCACCTCTAAGTAGACGATACGAGACTGAGAACAGCTGAAGTTTCTTGAGTCTGTCCATGTAGGACATGTATTTAAGGCCTAAGATCCTTTTTGTGAGGTACTTTTGTGGCCTCTCCAGCTGTTGTAGGTGTCTGGTCAGGTACATGCCAAACGGGGTGTTATATTCGATAATTGGTCAAATGAGGGATGAGTGGAGAGGGATGATGACCTCTTTCTTCCTGGATATGAAACCTTTGGTTGTAAGATGTGCCATGTAGAAGTACTTTCTGACCACAGTGGCAATGTGGTGGTCGAAGGTGAGGTGGCTGTCGGCCTTGGTGCCTAGATCTCTTATGGCCCCTTCAGTGTCCAGTGGGCTCCCATCAATGTGGTAATTCATGGCAACTAAGTTTTTTCCAGAGGGGATGATAACACATTTTTTGGTGTTATGCTTCAGGCCATGGTTCTGACACCAGTCATTGGTCTCAGACAGCCCTTTTGTAGGATGTCTGCATCACTTGGGGAGTTGATAATGACTTGCAGTCATCAGTGAGTTTGGTCAGCCAAAGTCCTTCTGTGTTGGCCTGGACTTCTGAGAAGTAGATGCCAAACAGGAGAGGGCCGAGGACCAAGCCTTGTGGGACTCCACTCCACTTATGACTGGTCGACAGTCTGACTTGGAATCTGCAACTTTCACTCTGTGGGTCCTGTCTGTGAGCCAATTTGCAACCCACCTAGTAATGTAATTATTGATGCCTAGTCTGGTGAGTTTATCAATGATACCTAAGTGGGTAATGGTATCAAAGGCCTTGGCCAGGTCGAGGTAGGCTCTATGCACTCCCTTACCCTCACCCACAGCCTTGGTGACTGCCTTAAAGAAGTCAATCAGGTTCAGCAGGCAGGATCTCGCCTTGACAAAGCCACACTGTGTGGGGTCAAGAGTTTGGAGATTACCTATATCTTTGTTAAGCAGGTCCATGATGCTGCGCTCCATAGCTTTGCATGCCAGACTTGTCAGACTAATGGGGAAATAGTTCCTAGAGTCTGTGGTTGCTCCCCCTTTATGGAGCAGAATGACTGTAGCAGTGCACCATTCATTAGGGACATAGCCTGAGGTAAGGCTGTGATTGAACAGGGCACACAGATGTGGTGCCAGTTCATTTTGTAGCTTATGTAGGATGCAGCCAGGGATATAATCAGGTCACATGGATGCTGTATTCCTGGCTTTGGACAATGCAGCTTTTACCTGTGCTGCAGAAATGGTGGGTACCAGGCTTTTTTTTGGCATTGTGATAGGACCCTTGGGGGGGTAAAGTTGGCAGTGAATCTGTCAGCCAGTATGTTGGCTATATCTTTTGGTTCGGTATAGGAGGTGCCATTGTGCAATAACTCAGAGAAAATCTGGGTATTGCCCTTGAGGTTTTTGATATAGCTATAGAAGGCTTTGTGGTTGTTTTTGGTGTCATCTGCAATTTTTCTTCATAGCTGGCTTTAGATACTTTGATAAGGGATCTCAGCTTTTTGTTGAGACTGATAAGGGAGGTTATCCAGTCTTGTGACTTCATTTTTTTCTGCAACAGTTTCTTCCTTCTGTTGTAGAGTTTATTGATGGCTGGGAAGCCAGCACCAGATTGGCTTCCTTTTCTTGGAGGACAGCATCTTAGTCCTATTTGGTATGGCAAGGTCCATGCATTTGTGTACATGCTCGTACAGTGCATTGGTGTATGATTTGGCAGTCATGCAGCTATTTTACATTGGTGTGGGTGCTTTGAAGTTAGCCACATCTGTTTTTAGGAGCCCAAAGTCAGCTTTAGAGAAGTTTTTCAGGGTGGTCACCTTAGTGAGGATGTGAAGGTGAGATGGAAATTTCCATGGAGATCAGTTTGTGGTCAGATTTAACCAGGGAGGAATTGACTATAGGTGTGGAGCACTGGTCTCCTATGTTGGTGATAACCAGGTCAAGGATGCTGCTTCCTCTAGTGGGAGTCAGAATGAGGTGATCCAGGGCATTGGAACTGATAAATTCCAGAAAGCGTTGGGCCTGTACATTGATACTTGAATAGTTTTCCCAGTTAATGGAAGGGTAGTTGAAGTCACCCAGTATGAGAGTATTGGGTTGAACCATGATAGATTCCAGGATGCTTACGAACTTGGAGTGAGAGTCTAGGGACATGTTTGGGGTTCTGTAGCAGGCTATGACTTGTATCTCCATCTTACCCAGTGTTAGTTGTACCTGAAGTATTTCGGATGCATTGTGCTGGGCTAACAGTCTAGAGGTGTGCATATCCTTTAAGAATATGGAGACACCACCACCTTTGGTGCTTCCGGGCATATTCTGGGTCCAAAAGGTATGGAAGGAGTTGTAGCCTGGGAATGCAGGGGTGCTTTTTGCCTCTTTAAACCAGGTCTCTGTTACAGCACATATGTCAATATTCTCCATTTTGAGGAGAGCTTTGAGCGAGTGGATTTTCAGATTTAGACTTCTAGCATTTACCAGCATGACCCTCAGATTGCATTTGTTTGTAGCTGTTATGGTGGAATTTTGGTATTTGGAACACTGCCTAAAAAGGCACTATAGGGGTGGCAAGAGCCTTAGCCAGTACCCAGAATCTCAGGGGTGACAGATGCAGGCCATCTCTGGCAAAGCACTGAGGTCTGTCGATCATGTCATCCCAGGCAGACAGATACTGGATTCTCTTAGAAAGACACCAGAAACTTAGCCAATTGTTGAAGTCAATCATTTTCTACTCATACTGTGGTATCATTCTGGGTGATGGTAGAATACTGATCAGAGCTAGGGTCATACCTGCCTGGGCCACATAATCCGAGAGTTTCATCAGATCTCTTTTCATGTAGTTCAGGGAGGTACAGCTCAGGTCATTCACACCCAAATGGACAATGACTGAGTCATATTTGTGCTTGCTGTGGAGTGACCTGAGTGCATGTGTTATGTGGTGGATCCTGGCACCTGATAAATAACTGACTGTCACCTTCTCCTTGTTCAACCTAGTGAGTGGGACATCAGTGTGCCTCACAATTGAGTCTCCTATGATTAGTACATTGGGCAAAGTGTTTTGCCTTAAGGGCTTGGGTTGAGGGGCACACTGTGGTTGTGAACTATGTGTTCTGGTGTTGGTGTTGTGTTGTGGTGGTTGTGTGCATTTCTGTCTTGGGGGTCTCTGATGTTTGGGTAAATATTTATTGAGAGCCTCCGAGAAGGTGGGTGTATGGTTTGTGTTTCTATGTGTGGGTTGTGATGGTTGGTGTTTTGGAGGGCTATGTGTTCTGTGTAGTGAGTTGCAGGTGTTGAACTTCTCCTCTTGACCAGCTAGTCCAGTCTTGGTTGAAGCATGCACTGCTTCCAGTTTGGTTATATAAGTGCATCTCTCACAGGTATGACTGTTGGGATGTAAGAGGAGAGGGATGTCTGTGTACATTAGACAGTTGCCACACTGTCTCAGAATGCCAAAGTGGACCAGGTTAGCAGGAGAAAGGACAGGAAATTGCCCTACAATCATACCAAAGAGGGGTGGTCATAACTAATAAGTACTGCTGCTGTTACCGCATAGGAACAGCTAGTGCTGATAGCACCTAAGTGTGCTACAATAAATGGTACAAAAGCCTGTTAAAGTGCTAGCCGATTAAGCTAATTGAAGTGCAAGAAGTAAAAGAACATGCATGTTTTAAGGGCAAAATTGAAGAGCAGACTTTCTGGCATCGGTAATAGTTTACCTCAGCTGAGCACCACTGCACGGTGCACAAACATGGGCTTTTAAACCAGAAAGTTGAAAGGGATGGAAAAATGCCCAAATGGCCAATAAACTACATTTTCTGGACCACAAACCACTCCTCTGTGGTAGATAGGCTACCTAGTGCTTACCACTCCCACTGATAGGTTAGAAGACTTCCTTCCAACACAGAAAGGTCTGGGAGATCAGAAACTTACAAAACAGTCCTGGATACAGCAAATCTGTATCTGGACTAGACTAGTTACAGGAAAGGCGGGAAACAAGCTTAGAACTTTTTTTTTTGTTTGTAACATCACAGGAATGCATCCAGAAAAAAATTCTTGAGTGTCACTATAATGACCATGTGAAGAAAGAACTAGGACCTACCTGCATATCTTAATCAGGTCACACAGATGCTGGCAGCAAACTGATACACTGATTGACAATACTGGACTTTCTACATACACACATATGTGATGCTCCCTACTCCAGGCCAGTAATCAAGGAACCTCAATCCTCACCACTGACACCAGTGAGGGATGGCCACTAGGAATAAAAATGGATACACACAGCATTTTCAGATGCAGCTCTCTGCACCATGCACAATTTTCCTTAACAGCACACAGGGAGCACTCTCCAGACTTGGGGCTGGACTCTCTATCTCTCTCCAGGCTGCAAACAAGACTCCACACTGACAGCTTTGGAGCTCTGTGCCCCTGTTCCAAGTAACTGACACACACACTTGGATATTTGATCTTCACACACATACACACACACACACACACACACACACACACACACACACACACACACACACGCACACACACACACACACACACGCACACACACACACACACACACACATGCACACACACATGGGAACGGCTGGTCCCTCTGCCCAGAATATAAGGTAATTATGCTGTCACCAGTCAGCTACTCTAAGGTTCTTAAAAGGGTTCCCAATAATACAGAGTAAAATTAATACTAATACAAATGGTAGAGTTTGACAAAAGTAGCAAACCTTTAAGGAACGGCTACAGTGTTACTAGCATAAGTACTCTTGAGATGTTAAAAATATTCTCTAAAAGATTAGACACAATGAAAGGTTTAGAAATATTTAATAGTAAATAAAACAGAAAACATGAATATCTAGTTACAATAAACACTAGCATTTCAATCACATGAGATATAAAAAATAACACAGTTGGATAGATTCACACAGATGGAGAAACCAATACTTAACAAATCTGATTATATTTTCCTGACTGACCGAAGAATTACTGTTCCCTAGTTAAGTTACTTACTACAGCAAGGCAAGATGATAACTGTTGAGTTGCTTACTACATCAAGGCAAGATGAGGTGTGAGGTTCTGTGATATCTGTGAGATATCTTTCCTGTCAGGTTCCAAAAAACAAAGTGCTGCTGCCAGAATTCCAGAATATCTCTCATTAATATCTAAAAAATAATTTCAGTGCTGGTTATAGAATGACATCACATATGTCACCTGACTCTGGTACAATACACACCCAGAGCTTTGCTAAAATCTGTTGCAGCATCTGAAAGCAATAAAACAATTTCAAAAACTTTTTCCCTTCCAGGGTCACAATTAGTTAACCCATAAGGACAATACAGTAAGATTCCTATTGCTGGTTTTCCCAGACATTTTTGTCTCTGGCTGCAATCAGACATGTAAAATAATATCTTAATGGCTTAAACCAACCCATTTAATTTTGCACATGTTTTTCAAGATTAGCTAGTCTGAGATTAACCTCTTTCCTTCCAGAATTCTCTGTTAAGACATAAACATTTAATCAGTTATAACATGACTGTCTGACATACATGTATATCTCTTTTCTGTCCATCAGGGCCACTGTTGATGCATTTTAACATAAGCATCTGTACAAATCAGTGTGATAGTCAAATGGCATAAAATTCTTTACAAAACTCCAGCTAGCTATGCTGGCATATGTTACACATGCACTGCTGTATTCTCCCTGGTACAGATGGTGCTACCTCGTATCATCACAGCATATATAAGCACTGTTTATCCCAGCCCAAACATTCTTGTATATATGTTCTTGTACCTGAGTTATTTAATGAAGGGACCACACTGTAACTTTCTGTACCTTTCTTTTATTGATGTTACAACTCCAGATATCTAGTCTTGAGCATATATGTCTTGTACAGTGTATTATAGTTGGTTGTACAATGTAAGGTTTGTTCATTTCTTCCATACTTTTATTGATTTGTCTGAAATGCTTCATTCTTCTGTTTCTGTACCTTCACAAAAAATGTACTCATATTTAGCAGGGTCAACAGTGCAGCAGGTAGCAGACTTGTCTTTGATGCTGAAGGTTGTGAATTTTATTTCCACACGAAGTAGATTGATTGCTGACACTGTAGTGCAGCATAAGGGCATGCCACAGTCTTGAGTGTGCTGTCCTTTGGATGAGTTGGTGATAGCTCAGATGGATGTAAAAGATCCCGCAACACCTGTTAAAAAAGCAGTGGTCCTTTATTTATATTTACACATGTATCCATTCCTTTTAATTTATTTTCAAATTTTATACAGCAAGGCTTGCCGTTTCTATATTTTTATATTGACCCCCACTCCTTTTTCCATAACTATAATTTAATTTTTCTTAGTATTAGTAACAATACCCATTTTCCATTTAATATAATTTCATTCATTCTTTCATTCTATATCACCCGAATTACATAAAATAATTTCTTATCTAAATCTGTCTTTAAACTCTTGTCTATATTTTCATAATATCTATATTTAATCATGTACATTTTTATGTCTTCATATCTTTTTATATTTCCAAAAAATGTCTATACATAGTTTATTACACAATGTTTTAACTCTCTTACACTTTAAAAGACATGTTCTGTTGTTTCTTCTCCACAGTGCAACATATTCTTTATCTTTCTTTTTATACTGCATATTTGCCTTAACAGGTAATTTCTTTATTCCGAATCTCCATAAAAAATGACATTCAACATTCTAGCTACACCACTTATTTCTTTCTTTAATTGTTTTAATCTTTATCTCCAAGACATTTTCCCATGGATTAATACAATAATATTTCTTCATAATATTATTATACCACACTTTTTTATCTTTTTCTATTTCATCTATTTTTATTTACCACATTCTTATCTTTTGTTGATAATTCTCTATTTCTTCATTTAAATATACTTTTATTCTTTTGTTTCTTTCTTTTTTCAAAGTTCCTTAAACTTATTCTTCAATACATCTGTCATTAATTTTTCATTTTTTTAATTTAACCATTTCATTACCTTATATAAATTTTATGAAGCAGCATACACTATTGGATTTAGGGTTCCTATTACATTATCAAACTTCAACAAGTTTGAACCCTATATGGTCAAAACCATATAGTCGAACCTGCTGAAGTTCGAATACAGAAAAAAAAAAGATGCAACAGTAAACTAACAGTTGCAATCATGGGGGCTAGCCCCCCTGCACCCCCACCCCCTGCTCTTTAAATATACCAACTCCAAGACCACACTATAGTGTGGAAAGGGAATATTTCCCTTTACTGCACTGTAGTGCGATCTCAGAGTTGGTATATTTAAAGATCGGGGGTGCAGTGGGTGCAGGGGGGCTTTCCCCCTCTGCTTGCAACAGTTAGTTTACTGTTGCATCTTTTATTTATTTTTTTGCCGTGTTTGAAGTTTTGAAACTTCGAACAGACAAGTTCGATATTGTCGTGTTCGAAGTTTCAAAACTTCGATCACGTAATAGGAACCCTTGGATTTATCATACCTAATCTTCCTTCTTCTTTGTTCATGTATAACATACCCTCTTAACAAGATTTAGTCTTGATCCCCATCCAAAGGAAAAAAAAATATTTCAAACATTTTTTTCATATCCTGTAGGAATCATAATAACACTAGACAAATATGCTGTCTTTCCTAATATAACTGAATTATTGAAATATACTTTTTATTATATGCTAATCTACATATTTCCATAACATACAAATAACTTTTATTTATTTTATTACTGATTCCCATCCCTTCTTATAATCTTAAGAAAATGTATCCCTAAAACAGATATTTCTTTCATATAAAAAATGTATATCTGCTTTTTTATTTTATTGCCCAGTCTTTTACTTTTTTCTTTATTACATATCATACCTCTTTCCTTTAAACTTTTGACTAAATAAAAAAATAACCTTTCTCATCCACTCTTCTTTTTTAGTTGTTATAATAATATCATCGGCATAAGACATCATAACTAGTGTTTCAACTTCTGTTTGAATTGAATAATTTGTGTTCTTCATTTTCTGTTCACCTCTCTGACTACTGTGCTCATAACCAAAGTAATTAAAATACTGCTCTTAAGACACCCTTGTCTTATTCCATTATTCATATCTATTTATTTACTTGTCCATCCATTAATTCAAACCCTCACTTTATTATTCTTTATCATTAATATTGTACATTAGGATGGCGCAGTGGTGCAGCGTTAGCTTTGTTGCCTCTCAGCAAGAGGTTCTCTGGTTTGATTCTCAGCTGGAGTGCCTTCTGTGTGGAGTCTGCATGTCCTCCCTGCATTTGTGTGGGTTTCCTCCGGGTGCTCCGGTTTCCTCCCACGTCACAAAGACATACGTCTGGAGGATTTATCCCTGGTCCTCCACTGAAAATTGGCTTTGTTCCAAGTTGGACTTTCACAGTAAACAAATGTTAAATAAAATATCCATTATTATTGAACATATCCATTATTTTCACCAATATCTCATGCTGAATTGAATCAAATGCCTATTAATATCACCTACCATAAGCTTAACATCCTTTTTTTTTTATTTATATCATCTATGACTTCTGTCACTGTAATTAATTATTCTTGACAAATATTCCTTTCATGCCATGCACTCTTTTTTCATTATGTACTGCATCTTATTTTCAAATCTTTTTGTATTATTTTCATAAATATCCTATAATCTATAACATTTAGAACTATTGGTCTCCATTTTTATATATTCTCTTTCTCCCTTTTTCCACATAAATTTTAATATGCCACTATACAATTCCTTATACATAAACCCTTCATTTAACCATTCATTAAATACACATAGTAAATAGTTTTTCTGCCACTTTACTAGATTTCTATGTACTTCAAAACCAGTACCATCTGGGCCTGATGTTGATTCAACATTTAAATGTTTAAGTATTCTTTCTAATTCACATATAGTAATCTCTTTTAAAAGTTCTATGTTATTTTTTTCAGAAATTCTTTTTAATTCTCATTTCATTACATCATATTTCTTTTTTTTTACTGAATATCTGTTCCACATAATTTATAACAATTTATGCTGAATTTTCTTTATATTACCATCTTTCAATTCTTTCTGTGTGCTACTATCCTCCTTTATTATCTTACTTAAATAAGGTGAAACTTCTTATTTTCTCCCTTTTAGAAAATATTTTTGTTTATACAAAAATTCTTTAATTTTCTCATAGTTCTTTTTTATTAATCTCTTTTTCTTTTTCTTAATAATTTCTTTTTGTTGTTTTCTAGATTGTTCATTGTATTTTTATATATTTTGTCATATTCCTGCTCTTCTTTTTTCTTTCTTTATTTTTCCAAGATAAATAGCTTTCTTTATATTTTTAAAGCATTTCACCATTCTGACCAGTTGACATAAAATATTTTCAAAGTAATATGATCCCTCCACAATGGCTTAATATATTTCCTTCCTTTTTCATTCCATTCCATTTTTTTTCTTTATTCTTTTTATACCTTTTCATGTAGTTATATACTCTTTATTATGATATATATCCAACCATATTGCCAAATGATCTGAGAAATATGTTATAATTGTTTTGTTTTCCATTATACATTTTCCCTCTGATATCAAAAAATAGTCTATTTCAGTTTTTTTAGTACCTGTCCTGTAAGTCTATATTTTTCTTATTCCATATAGCTAGTTTTGTACATTTTATTACTTCTGTCATCTTTTTAACATCCTTTCTTCTTTACTTTTTATTTCCCCTTGTCACAATTAAAATCTTCTATGATTATTATGTCCATGTTTACAAATGCATATTCCAATATTTTTTTAAATAAATTCTCCCTTTCTTAATTACTTACATATGCATACATAGCAATAATTCTGTATACCTTTTATTGCCATCTTATATCTATAATACTTGTTTTCTCCCTTTTTAACTAATATGAAAATTAGGATTTTTACTACTATTCTGCATAAAATTGCTATTCCTGAACACTGTTCATTCCCTATGTTTCACATTATTTCCCCATCCCATATTTGTGTTTGTAGTCTTTCTTCCTGTGTCAATATCCTTATGTCTTCCAGAATAATTATGCCAATGTCACATTTATTACACCATTCTAAAATGACTATTCTTCTAGTAATATTTTTCATACTATTAACATTCACAGAAAGCATTCTTAAATGATTCCTTTCACTAATTTTCAGTTTAAGAGATATCATCCTACACTGGTATCTCATGAGAAAGGCTGCATTCATTTCTTTTTTCTTTTCCTTTATACTAATAACTTTAAAGTTTCTTTTTCTATCTTTAACTCTTCTACCAACAAAATTCTTTCTTCCTTTTACCATTTTCCACTTATAGCTTATCTTTCTTTTTATTGTGATTTATATTACTTAGATCATCCTCTTTTTCTCTGTAATCCATCCATATCTGCCCCATTGTTTTACATTTGTAACAGTCAAGTTCACATTTATTTTGCTTCATGTACTGTTTTACCACATATATAACATTCTTTCTTATCACAGGCACTAATTAAATATCCATCTTTTCCAAAAACATAACATGTTTTTGATTGTCCCCAACATAGGTTCATAGGTGTGTACTAGGCTAATGGCCATGGAGCCTTTACAAGCCTAGCCCATATGATTACCCTGACACTGTGCCAACCAGCCTTAGTTTCCAGTGCCTCTGTAGAGTAGAGCCACTGGAGTGATCCCTGGGGTGAATTTTCTATTTCCCATCCACTCATCAACATTTTTCTTGAAAAGGGCCAGTGAGGTGCTCTGTTTCACATGTATGGGAAGTCTATTCCACAGCATGGGCAGTCTCTGGATTATGAACCTGTCCCTCCAGTTTGTTCTGCTGATTGTGATAATGAGGTTGAGGTCTCTGGAGCGTGTGGTGAGGAGGGATTGGAATTTCTTTAGATGAAGCATTTCTAACTGAGCTGGGTCAGATATGGCTTTGTAAGACAAGCAGACATCACCTCTAAGTAGGCGATATGAGACAGAGAATAGTTGGAGTTTTTTGAGTCTGTCCATATAGGACAAGTGTTTAAGGCCTAGGATCCTCTTTGTGAGGTGCATTTGTGGCCTCTCCAGTTGTTGCAGGTGTCTAGTGAGGTATATGCCAAATGGGGCATTGTACTCGATGATTGGTCTAATGAGGAAAGAGTAGAGGGAGACAATGACCTCTTTCTTCCTGGATGCAAAACCCTTAGTAATGAGATGTACCACAAAGAAGGACTTTCTGACCACAGTTGCAATGTGGTGGTCAAAAGAGAGGTTGCTGTCAACCTATGTTCTCAGATCTCTTATAATGCCTTCTGTGTTCAGTGGACTACCATTGCTGTGGTAATTCATGGGAACTGAGTTTTTCCCAAAGGTGATGACACATGTTTTGGCACTGTGCTTAAGGCCATGGTTTTGACACCAGTCGTTGGTCTCAGTGAGGCCTTTCTGTAGGATGTTAACATCACTTGGGAAGTTAATAATAGCTCCCAACTCGCAATTGTCTGTGAACTTTGTCAGCCAGAGTCCCTTTGTGTTGCCCTAGACTTCAGAGAAGTAGATACCAAGGACCGAACCCTGTGGGACTCCACTCGTGACTGGTCGGCAGTCTTGACTTGGAGTCAGCTACTTTAACACTGTGGGTTCTATCTGTGAGTCAGTTTGAAACACACCTAGTGATATAGGGGTTGATGGCTAGCTTAGTGATTTTTTTCTATGATTCCTGAGTGGGGAATGGTATCAAAGGTCTTGGCCAGATCAAGGTAGGCTATATGAACCACCTTGCTTTGATCCATAGCTCTGGTGACTGACTCAAATAAGTTGACCAGGTTAAGCAGGCATGATCTACCCTTCACAAAACCAAACTGTGTTAGATCCAGAGTTTGGAGATTCCCTATATCCTTGTTTATTAGGTCCATGATGATGCGTTCCATAGCTTTGCATATCAGACTCGTCAGGCTAATGGGGCGATAGTTCTCAGGGTCTGCAGTCACTCCTCGTTTGTGGAGAGCGATGATTATAACAGTGCGCCATTCGGTAGGGACAAAGCATGAGGTGAGGCTGTGATTGAACAAAGCACACAGGTGAGATGCCAGTTCACTCTGTAGTTCATGTAGAACACAGCCAGGGATATTGTCAGGTCCCATAGAAGGTGTATTCTTGGCCTTGGACAATGCTGTTTTAACCTGTGCAGCAGTAATAATATCTGCCTGGCAATCTATTGATATTGTGATTGGTCCTTTGGTGGGGGAAAGAGGGGGTAAAGTTAGCACTGAATCTGTTAGCCAGTATATTGGCAATATCTGTTGGCTCGGTATAGAAGCAAATCTGGGTATTGCCGTGGAGATTCTTTACATAACTATAGAAGGCCTTGTGGTTGTCATTACTATCTGCTGAAATTCTGTTTTCATAACAGAGGATTTAATGAGGGATCTCAACTTTTTGTTGAGGCTGATAAGGGTGTTTTTCCAGTCTTGGGACTTCACCTTATTTTGTATCAGTTTCCTCCTTCTGTTGTAGAGTTTGTTTATGGCAGGGGACTACCAGATTTGCTTCCTATTTTTGGAAGAGAGTGTCTTGGTTCTATTGGGTATGGCGAGATCCATTCATTTGTGTACGTGTTCGTTCAGGGCATTAGTGTATGATTCAGTAGTCAAGCAACTGTTCTCCATTTGCATGGATGCTGGGAAGTTAGCCACCTCTGTTTTTAGGAGCCCAAAGTTAGCTTTGAAGAAGATTTTCATGGTGGCTACCTTTGCGGAGGGGGTGGTGGATGGGAGGGATGTTGATTTCCAAGATGATTAGTTTGTGGTCAGATCTAACCAGAAAGGAGTTGACTACTGGTGTAGAAGAACAGTCACCCATGTTAGCAATGACCAGGTCAAGGATGTTGCTACCTCTAGTGGGGGTAAGAATGAGCAGGTTCAGGGCATTGTAATTTGTGAATTCCAGGAAATGTTGGGCAAGTGCATTGGTACATGAGTAGTTTTCCCAGTTAATGGTGGGGTAGTTGAAGTTGCCCAGTATGAGAGTGTTACGTTGGACCCTAATATTCTCCAGGGTGCTTAGGAACATGGACTGTGAGTCTTGGGACATGGTTGGGGACCTATAGCAGGCTACAACCTGAATCATTGTCTTACCCAGTGTTAGCTGCACCTGAAGTACCTCTGATGCGTTATGTTGGGCTACCAGTCTGGAGGTGTGCGCATCCTTTATGAATATGAAACACCACTGCCTTTGGAGTTTTGGTCCAAGTTCTGGGGCCAAAAGCTGTGGAATGAGTTATAGCCTGGTAGTGCAGGGGTGCCTTCTGCTGCCTTGAACCAGGTCTGTGTTACAGCACAAATGTCAATGTTCTCCATTTTAAGGAGTGCTTCGAGTGAGTGTATTTTGAGATTTAGACTTTTAGTGTTGAGCAGCATGACCCTCAGGTTGCATTTGTCTGTAGTTGTTACAGTAGTAATTTGATCTTTGGAAAACCACCTAAAAAGGCACTATAGGGGTGGCAAGAGCCTTGGCCAGTATCTGGAAGCCCAGGGGTGACAGATGCAGGTCATCTCTAGAAAATCATCAAGGTCTGTCAATCATGTCATCCCAGGCAGACAGATACTAGATCCCCTAAGAATGACACCAGAAATGTAGCCAGTTGTTGAAATCAATCATTTTCTGCTTGTACTGTGGTATCATTCTGGGTGATGGTAGGAGGCTGCTCAGGGCTAGGGTCATACCCACCTGGGCGACATAATCCAAGAGCTCCTCCATATCTCTTTTCATGTAGTCCAGGGAGATACATCTCAGCTCATTCACACCCACATGTACAATGACAGAGTCATATTTGTACCTGTTGTTGAGTGACTTGAGTGGGTACATTATGTGGTGGATCATGGCACCTGACAGGCAGCTGACTGTTACCTTCTCCTTATTCAACCTAGTGAGTGGGACATCAGTGTGCCTCACTTTCAAGTCACCTATGACTAGTGTGTTGGGCATGCTGTTTTGCCTTAGGGGCTTTGGTTGAGTGGCACACTCTTTAGGAGAGTTATGTGTCTCGTGATTAGTGTTGCGTTGTGGTGGTCATGTGTGTTTCTGCCATGGAGGTCTCTGCTGTTTGGGTATATTTTTATTAAGAGCCTCTGTGAAGGTGGGTGTGTGGTTTGTGTTTTTATGCGAAGGCAGTGCTGGTGTGTGTTCTGGAGGGCTATGTGTTTCATGTGGTATGGTGCAAGTGTTGACCTTCTCCTCTTGACCAGCTATTCCGGTCTTGGCTGGAGAGTGCATGACTTCCAATTTGGATATATAAGTGCAACTCTCGCAAGTCTGAGTGTTGGGAGGTAAGAGGAGAGGGTTGTCAGTGTACATGAGGCAGTTGCTACATTGCCACAGGATGCCCAAGTTCACTAGGCTAATAGAAGAAAGTACAGGGAACAGACCTTTAGACATGCCTGGAGGAGTGGGCATTAATAATAAGTACTGGAGCTGTTTCCTTGTAGAATGTTAGTGCTGGTAGCACTTTTTGTGTGCTACAATAATTGCTACAAGAAGTCTGGTAAAGTGCTAGACTAATAAGGTAGTAAAAGTGCAGGAGAGGAGAGAACTAGCAGATCTAAAGGAAAAAATGAAGACCAGACTTTTTGGCACCACTCAGAAGCTTACAAACAGTCATGAATACAGCAAATATGTATCTGAACTAGACTAATTTCAGGAAAGGCAGGAAACAAGTGCAAACACTGGCTTTTAAACCAGAAAGTTGAAAGAGATGGAAAAACTGCCCAACGGCCAATAAAGTACAATTTCTGGGCCAGAAACCACTCCTCTTGTCATAGATAGGCTAATTAGTGCTTTCCACTGACACTGACAAGCTAGAAGTCTTCCTTCCAACACAGAAAGGCTTGGGAGGCGCAGAAGCTTGCAAACAGTCCTGGATGCAGCAAATCTGTATCTGGACTGGACTAGTTATGGGAAAGGTGAGGAACAAGTTCACATATGGGTTTTTAAACCAGAAAGTTTATAGATATGGAAAAACTGTCCAAACAGCCAGTAAGCTACAATTACTGGGCCAGAAACCACTCCTCTTGTGGTAGATAGGCTACCTAGTGCTTACCACTCCCACTGACAAGCTAGAAGGCTTCCCTCCAACACAGAAAAGCTTGGGGGGCTCAGAAGCTTACAAACAGTTCTGGATACAACAAATCTGTATCTGGACTAGACTAGTTACAGGAAAGGCAAGAAACAAGTGCAAATGTGGGCTTTTAAATCAGAAAGTTGAAAAAGATGGAAAAACTGCCCAAACGGCCTATAAAGTACAAATGCTGGGCCAGAAACCACTTCTCTTGTGGTAGATAGGCTACCAAGTGCTTACCACTCCCACTGATAAGCTAGAAAGCTTCCCTCCAGCACAGAAATGCTTGGGGGGCTCAGAAGCTTACAAACAGTCCTGGATACAACAAATCTATATATGGACTAAACTAGTTGCAATAAAGGCAAGAAACAAGTGCAAATGCAGACTTTTATGCCAGGAAGTTGAAAGAGATGGATAAAATGCCCAAACAGCCAATAAACTACAATTTCTGGGACAGAAACCACTCCTCTTGTGGTTAATAGGCTAACCAGTGCTTACCACTCCCACTGATGAGCTAGAATACTTCCCTCCAACACAGAAAGGCTTGGGGGATCAGAAGCTTACAGTCCTGGATACAGCAAATCTGTATCTGGACTAGACTAGGTACAGGAAAGGCAGGAAAGCAGCCTATTTGTTTTACAGAAAAACAGCTAAAACAGCACTAAAAACAATTCAAGTACAGTGCAAGCTAGTACACTGAGTGTGTAATAATATTAAAATAAATACGGTTTAAATGCAATTTATTCAAACTGTATTCTGAACTGAATTCAATTATTGTTTTATTCAACTCTGAACAGTTAAAAAGTGCCAAAAAATATACTTATCAGCTCTATATTTCCAGATTGTTTGAGAAGCACACTCAGTCAGAACACAAGGATATTCTAGCAAAGTTTTTTTAGTGAAGTGGAAAGGGAGAAAGAAGGAAAAGAAGATAATTTAAGGTTAATAACCTAAGTGGGTTGGCCTTCTCAAATTTTCTCTCTGTATTACGTAGAATGAGCTAATGACACTAGACTGGGAGGAGTGTCCCAGATTAAATTTACAGTAGGGACGCATAACTGCATAGCCACCAAGTATAGAACAAGACACCAAAAAAAGCAATCTCAAGCAAATTAATAAATGCAGCAGTTTTGTTAACTAAAACAAAATGCAGACACCAAGAAAAGCAATCTCAAGCAAATTAATAAACACAGCAGTTTTTTTAACTAAAACAAAATGCAGACACCAAGAAAAGCAATCTCAATCAAATTAATAAATGAAGCAGTTATGTTAACTAAAACAAAATGCAGACACCAAGAAGAGCAACCCCAAGCAAATTAATAAATGCAGCAGTTTTGTTGACTATCACTGATAACAGATTAAGTGCCAAAAATATACTTATAGGCTTTCTGTATCCAGATGTCTACTGAACCAGTCACAGCTAGACCACAAAGAGCAGCTAAGATACTGATACTTTCTCACTGAAATGTAACTCCATATACAGTAGTACAAAAAAAAACTTAAGAGGCTCAGGGAATCTGATAACACAAAAAGCTGTGCTCACACTTTAGATAGGCTGGCTTCAAAGGAAGGTAGACAACCCCCACTATGAAACCAGCTGAACAGGATCTAGACAGTGACCAGAAATATCAAGCAAATAAATAACAGCACTACAGTTTTGTTAATTATCAGTAAAACAGAAAAAAAATGCTGACACCAAAAAAAGCAATCTCAAGCAAATTAATAAGTGCAACTGTTTTGTTAACTAAAACAAAATGCAGATACCAAGAAAAGCAATCTCAAGCAAATTAATAAATGCAGCAGTTTTGTTAACTAAAACAAAATGCAGACACCAAGAAAAGCAATCTCAAGCAAATTAATACATGCAGCAGCTTTCACTAAAACAAAATGCATACACCAAGAAAAGCAATCTAAAACAAATTAATACATGCAGCAGTTTTAACTAAAACAAAATGCAGACACCAAGAAAAGCAATCTCAAGCAAATTAATAAATGCAGGAGTTTTGTTAACTAAAACAGAATGCAGACAACAAGAAAAGCAATCTCAAGCAAATTAATAAATGCAGCAGTTTTGTTGACTATCACTGATAACAGATTAAGTGCCAAAAAATACCCCGGGGATCACGTCAGTCGCCCTGCTAGACAGGGGTCCAGGGAAGTAAATAGTGTGGGAAGAAATAGCCAGGGAATTGTTATGGCTAGGCCTGTATAGGCCCTAGGGCTGATAGCCTAGTACCAACCTATGAACCTATGAACCTATATACTTATAGGCTTTCTGTATCCAGATGTCTATTGAATTAGTCACAGCTAGGCCACAAAGAGCAACTAAGATACTGATGCTGTCTCACAGAATTGTAATGTGTCTATATTACCCAATCGAACATTTAGGTTAGTGAATACCTAAATGTCAAACTGGTAGTATTGAACATTTAAAACAGCAAACAGTCAATTTAACATAGGGAATGAATCCCCTTGGCCAGAAAAAATAAAGTTTTAAACCAAAATGAAGTGGGGGCTGTGCCCCCACACTCCCCCCTAACTAAATATACCAACTATGAGATCACTCTACAGTGGGGAAAGGGGCAAAATTCACATAACAGCCAAGGGAATTCTTTCCTTGTGTCAATTCGTCTGTTTGCGTTTTTTTTTGCTTTCGCTATTACCTGATTGATGTTTAGGTATTCGCTAACCTAAATGTTCAATCAGGTAATAGGAACCCATTGTAACTCCTTATACAGTAGTATAAAGGAAAACATAAGAGCTTCAGGGAATCAGATAACACAAAAAGCTGTGTTCACACCTTAGATAGGCTGGCTTCAAAGGAAGGTAGACAACCCCCAATATGAAACCAGCTGAACAGGATCTAGACAGTGACCAGAAATATCAAGCAAATAAATAATAGCACTACAGTTTTGTTGACTATCAGTAAAACAGAAAACAAAATGCAGTCACCAAGAAAAGCAATCTCAAGCAAATTAATAAATGCAGCATTTTTGACTAACACTGATAACAGATTAAGTGCCAAAAAATACACTTATAGGCTTTCTGTATCCAGATGTCCATTGAATCAGTCACAGCTAGGCCACAAAGAGCAGCTAAGATACTAATAATGTCTCACAGAATTTAACTCCTTATACAGTAGTATAAAGGAAAATATAAGAGCCTCAGGGAATCAGATAACACAAAACGCTGTGCTCACACCTTTGATAGGCTGGCTTCAAAGGAAGTTAGACAACCCCCATTATGAAACAAGCTGAACAGGATCCAGAGAGTGACTAGAAATATCAAGCAAATAAATTGCAGCACTGCAGTTTTGTTAACTATCAGTAAAACAGAAAACAAAATGTAGACAACAAGAAGAGCAATCTCAAGCTAATTAATAAATGCAGCAGTTATGTTAACCAAGACAAATTGCAAACACCAAGAAAAACAATCTCAAGCAAATTAATAAATGCAGCAGTTATGTTAACCAAAACAAAATGCAAACACCAAGAAAAGCAATCTCAAGCAAATTAATAAATGCAGCAGTTTTGTTGACTATTACTGATAACAGATTAAGTGCCAAAAATATACTTATAGGCTTTCTGTATCCAGATGTCTATTGAATCAGACACAGCTAGGCCACAAAGAGAAGCTAAGATACTGATACTGTCTCACAGAATTGTAATGTGTCTATATTACCCGATCGAATGTTTAGGTTAGCAAATACCTAAACATCGAACTGGTAATATTGAACAATTAAAACAGTGAACGACTGATTTAACATAGTGAATGAATTCCCTCAGCCGCAAAAAAACCCTCAAAATTAAGTGGGGGGGCTCTGCCCCCACACTCCTCCAACTAAATATACCAACTCTGAGATCGCTGTACAGTGGGGAAAGGGGCAAAATCCACATAACGGCCAAGGGAATTATTTCCCTGCTTTAAATCGGCCGTTCGCGTTTTTTTGCTTTTGCTATTACCAGATCAACGTTTAGATATTCGCTAACCTAAATGTTCGATCAGGTAATAGGAACCCATTGTAACTCCTTATACAGTAGTATAAAGTAAAACTTAAGAGTCTCAGGGAATCAGATAACAAAAAATGCTGTGCTCACACCTTGGATACGCTGGCATCAAAGGAAGGTAGACACCCGCGCTATGAAAACAGCTGAAAAGGGTCTAGACAGTGACCAGAAATATCAAGCAAATAATAAATAACAGCACTATAGTTTTGTTAACTATCAGTAAAACAGAAAACAAAATGCAGACACCAAGAAAAGCAATCTCAAGCAAATTAATAAATGCAGCAGTTTTGTTAACTAAAACAAGATGCAGACACCAAGAAAAGCAATCTCAAGCAAATTAATAAATGCAGTAGTTTTGTTAGCTAAAACAAGATGCAGACACCAAGAAAAACAATCTCAGGCAAATTAATAAATGCAGCAGTTTTGTTAACTAAAACAAAATGCAGACACCAAGAAAAGCAATCTCAAGCAATTTAATAAATGAAGCAGTTTTGTTGACTATCACTGATAGATTAAGTGCCAAAAAAATACTTATATGCTTTCTGTTTCCAGATGTCTATTGAATCAGTCACAGCTAGGGCACAAAGAACAGCTAAGATACTGATACTGTCTCACAGAATTGTAACTCCTTATACAGTAGTATAAAGGAAAACTTAAGAGCCTCACGGAACTAGATAACACAAACAATTTCACAACACCTTTGTTATCATCCACACTTATAACACTTGGAATATGTTTAATTGTATCCGTTTTCATTTTCAAAATAGCATTGCAATCCCATGCCCCATTCCATAAACCCCTGTTATCATAGTCTTTTGAAATGTCTGTTTCTTTACATATAGTTTTGAAATATTCTTTTAAAATGTCTCTTTCCACTTCTGTTCAAAATTGTTTATAAATAATACATTTTCTTTTTAATCTCTCATAAAGATGCTTTTACTATATATTTATTCCAAGGTTCATTGGTTTGTTTTTTTTCATATTTACATGGAAATTTCTTCATAGTTTTGTACAGTCTCAAAAGAAGTGTCACAGAATGTTTCTTTGTTATTTAAAATGAATGCTCTTACCTCTTGGGCTTTTGTCCCAAAAGATAAAATTACATTGTCCCATACCATTGTACCATATCTAATTCCTTGTCCATTTTACTAAAAGTCTTATTTTCATGCCATCTTCTTTATTTCTGTCCATTGCTCCTTCTCGAGTAGCTACCACTGTTTCTGCATATGTCTTCTTTTTTCACTGCTTCCTTCCGACATCTATTCTTCAACTCTATTTATTTTCTCCACTTTGGTTTTCTTTGATTTATTAAATCTTGTAGTATATCATCTCACAACCATCCCAGGTGAAGGGTTGTAACTACACATTTTCCCTCAATATTCTCCTGGGTTTCCTCAAATAACTTTTCCTTAAATGCCTCCTCTGAATTCTCCATCTGTATGCTAAGCAGATAATTTGAGCTGCCATTCACCTCCACTCCCTTCTGCTGTTGCTGTTCCATCTCATCCGCCATCCTCCCATCTGCCTCCATGTTAGGAACAGGACAAGTGCAAGTGCTTGAGTTTAAACAACAAATGTGAGTACCACTCATATAAGTAGGGGAAGTTTCCCAATGCTATGGCCCAATTTCCCCTAGTAGTGGGTATATATACCATCTTAGGTCTTCCTTGAAAACAGGCCACTAACTTACTGGTCAACAAAGGATAAATAAATTCTGTATACTTTTCAGTTCAGTATCAGCTCCACTTGTATAATAATCATGAATGGCATTTCCTTTTGTCAGAAAATTTAAGGAAATTATAGTTATAAATTCTTTTTCATTCTTGTCTTGCTAAATTTTCCTCAGTTCAATGTCTACTATTTTATCTGTTGCAAGATTATTACCATTTATTATTTTCATATTTTATACCACTTTTACATTTTCAGTGATTCTGTTTAAAAACATTAACTTTTTTAATTCATTTTCTAACTGGAGAAACACCCTAGGCCTAAGCTCCTTTGCAAGTCCATCTCAGGAGCATGATTTGGTGAAAGGATGAAGCTTATTAGCAGTGCATAGCCTTAATTTTCTGTGCTTTACTTCCAGACATGTTGATATAGAACTTTCTCATCCTTTTTGGCATCTTCCAGTATAAGTTTCAGAAAATCTATACTGCTGTAATCTTTTTACATATATGAAAACATTTTTTTATGTAGTAAGCTAGTGAATGGGTTAAATGATTCTCAACATTCACAAAAAGGTATCGTTTGACAAATGGACAATGAATATAACCAAATTCATGTAAATCTTTGTTAGTTGCTGCATTGTTTTCCAACTGTGTATATATATTCATAGGTTCATAGGTGATCATTTTAAACATAGCCATGCTTCCCAAATGTATCTGGGAAGATTTGATATCCTAGGGTGATTTAAGGGGTATATGTATGCAAGCAGTTGCAGTCTACCTCTGTCTGACAGAGGCATAGGTGCCAGATCAGGGGTAAATTTCTGATTCTCCATCCACTGATACAAGTTACACTTGCATTGTATTAGGGAAGAACTCGGCTTCACTTGAATGGGAAGACTGTTCCAGAGAAGGGGCAGCCTCTAAGAAACAATTACTTGTCCCTCCAACATGTCCTATTTAGTTGTTTATGAGGTTTGAATTCTTAGATCTGTGATTTCTGATGTTAGTTTTTGGGGGGATGTGCAACAGGTCCATCAGAGAATGCTTTGTAGGTCAGACATAGATTACCTATTAACACTAAATATTTACTATTCAGTATATTTTGCCTATCATCATTTCTTCAAAAAATCTTACAATTTTTTTGATCTTTGGAGATATTATCACTTAATATAACCTTCTTTTGAAAGGAATTCTCTATATGACACAATCCATATTTGTTCAGAATCCCTTTCCCCCATTGTTTAGTCTTGAAAATGCATCCAAAATCTGTTCTCCAATTTTGTCTGTCTAACATTACTTGCTTTATTATACTTTCTTTTGGACTTCTTACACATTAAAGGAAGTGGTCAACATTTTTATATGCAGTATTGCTTTGTCTTTACCTATATTTAATTCATATCTCAGATATAATGAGAGAAAGATCTTGGCAGATTCCTTAAGTTTCTCAGCACCCTGTATACACCCACAAGCTGTTGTTCTTATTTTTCCCAAACTTCTGACCTCTAAGATATTAAGCATACATCCTTAGATCTTAATGTTTGTATTAAAAGTTTGATACAATAGCCTCCATAATTTTATTACATTTTTACAATCTGTTAACTACTTTTTATATTTTTTGTTGATAAACAGACAATTTGCTTTATACATGTATTGTCTGAAGTAAATATCATGCCAAAATGATGATGATGATTTCAGTATTATTTTTTCTCCTTAATGCATATATGTTATTGTGTCTGTGCACGTGTCTGTGCACGTGTATGTGTGTGTGTGTGTGTGTGTGTGTGTGTGTGTGTGTGTGTGTGTGTGTGTGTGTGTGTGTGTGTGTGTTTTTGTGTGTGTGTAATACCATTTTGTTTGGCAAATTGATATGGATATCTAATGAGAAGCTTAATGTTACACCTAGCAAAACCCCTCCATCAACTCTTTAGCTTGAGTCTCTCGACTGGTTATGCTGTCAAGGTGTGGAGATTGGCAGCTGAGTAGCCCTTGCATAAAGGTGGGCCCTCAATTGACTCTGGAATTCCAGGCCTATTAGTGTCACTTGTATTATTTGCAGGTTTATCGAATGGATTATTGATGAACTGAAAAACAATAATATAAGTGACCTTATATTTTCAAGTGCACACCAATTTGTGTTTATAAAAGGTGGGTCATGTCTGCTCAACTTGGCTGAGCTCTTTGAAAGGGTTACTTCAGTCATGGATAAAGGACATGCACTCCACACTGCTTATATGGAATATATCAATTCAACATTAACCTATATATATATATATATATATATATATATATATATATATATATGGGTCTACTTTAGAACACCGACACGCCAGTTCGCCGACACACAAACCACCGACACCAAATAACCGACAACACACAATACCGACAACGCAAAACACCGAACACCATTACACCGACACACTAAACGTAAACAACACATTACACTACATTACATATCCACTAGCCCTAACCCAAACCCTAACCCTAAGGTCCGACACTACCGCACACTTACCCTACCTGCACCCTAACCCTAACTCACTTAACCCACCCCTAACCCTAAGGTCCGACACTACCGCACACTTACCCTACCTGCACCCTAACCCTAACTCACTTAACCCACCCCTAACCCTAAGGTCTGACAGTACCAGACAAGTACCCTACCTGCACCCTATTCCTAACTTACTTAATCCACCCTAAAACATGAACCCGTCACTAACACACACTTACATTACCCAAACCCTAACTCCGACACTACTGCACACTCACCTTTCACACACCCTAACCCTAAATCCCTCACTATTGCACACTTACCTGTCCGCTCCCTAATCCAAAATCCCTCACTATCGCATACTTACCAAGTCGAGCTTACACGTTCCCCTTGTCGGTCTTCCAGCTGTCGGGATTTCAGCATGTCGGTCAACTGCGTTGTCGGTCCTTTCGCGTTCCTCTTCCGCGTGTCGGCGAACTGATGTTTCGGTAATTTGAAGAGGACCCATATATATATATATATATATATATATATATATATATATATATATATATCAATGGCTTGGTAATTGGTTGTCTTACTGAAACCAAACTGTTAAGGTCAGGGGTATTTACTCTAGACAGAAAAAAATGCCACCAGTGATGTCCACCAAAGTTTTGCCTGGGTGCCTCTTCTTTGGTATTTATTTCTGTGACATAAAATCCAGCATCAAGGGAGTATTGTAAACCAAGTTTGTTGATGATTACAAATCATATCTCATTCAGATAAAGAAACAACTGGACCAAACAAATGCTTGGTGTATTAGTCATGGGCTTACTTTCAACACCATTAAATATGGTATAGTTTCATTTGGTAAATGTAGCATCACAACTGCATACCATAGAGATAACATTCCACTTAAGTTAGATACACTTATCTGGGACTTGGATACATATTATAATAACAGACTTTGAATCCCTCCCTTGAACAACTCATCCTTCATGGTTCAAATAAGTTATAGTTCTACTTTATTCATCCCTGAGTAGGCCCATCATTAAATATAATATACATTTCAGAATGTGCCTTGCTAGCACCTAAACCAATTTCAGAGTCCTCAACATTTCGTCACCAAAAAGATCTCACGTCTCAGTACCCTTAGCTATTCTAAAAACTAAAAGCTGAATCCCTGTACTCATCATATAATTCCTGATGGATGAGCTTTAATTAGTCTTCCAGACTATGATCATCCCAGAACTCTTTGAACAGCTTCACCTAAGTAGACCCATTACTAAAGCAGACATCCATTCTAGAGATCCAAACCTATACTTCCAAATCAACAACACAAAATGGTGCGAAAAATACCTAACCCAATGTATCCACCATTTCTGGAATAGGCTGCCCTTATCTGCTATGCAGAGCATTTCCGCACCAGCCTTTCAAACCAGTCTAGATGACTGGCTGAAGGACTGCAAATTTTCCCCTGTAATATGCTGAGAATGTCTGCTTAATGGAGGGCATTGTTACTGTCCCACCAGTATTGGATAATGTATCTGAGGGTTCCACTATTGATTGTTGAACACCAAAAACCTGATGATCAGAATCCCTAAAACTTAATGCCCAAAATAGAAAACACCTGAAATACTGAATTCAGATGTTTGTTGTGGGGGCAGGATCTCTTGTACTCCTAAGTGGGGAGGGGGGGACAAACCTCCATACCCCCTAAACATTTATGCCAACTCCACAGTCAAATCAACTTGAAGAAGGGAGAAATCTCCAAAAAAGGACATTATCACTGGCACACACACAGAAATCTCAACGAGAATGATTTTCTATGGGAAGCAACAACCAATGCTCTGCTCCTTGACACCTTGTGTCTCAAGCAATTTGCACTCCGGCAATGACACTTCATCCACCTGTAGGAAACCCATGGCAGAACTTCTTCATGGTCTCTTCTGGTCATAAGCAATAAGCTTCAGCATATTACTGGTGAAAATTTGCATATGAAGCTATGAACTATTCCATATCAAATATGTTAAACCCTGTTTTGTGTTCTTTTAATACACAGAGGGATGTTTGCTAACTGGAGTTTAGTTTATTATCTTCATGTTTTCTTTATCACTTAATTCTGTTTGAGGGAAACAATCTCTCCACCTTTACCTTTCTATCCAAAATTCGAGTAATTGTATTTTGCTTAAATATCTTTTCCTGTGTCACTTCCTCATTATTCCTCCTCTATTTCCTCACTAATTCTCACTAATTTGCTTCTGTCTCAGTGTTACCTTGCTTACGGCACTGCTTAAACTTCCTATATTTTATTACTACTTTTTATACTGTCTTTTCAGAAAGACATTCCTTGGTGTTTCCTTTTAGTCGTACCATTACAAACATCATTCTATTCTCCAGTTAATCTTCTTTCTTTGGCTCTTTAATTCATAGATAATTTCCATTATCTGAGTTGCTGTCCAGACACTAATAACTTATTTTAAGACAATGTTAATTATGTAGACAATCCAATTTTAGCTTGGGCTAATTCTGAAAAAAATTAGAAAACATTCTCTCTTCCCTGAATATTTCAGGTTTATATATTTTGTATAAGATTATTTGTACCTAAATCAACTGTAATAATGCAGTGTTTACATATTTTACTTACGTGATGTTTTCAGACTTGCTCCAGCTTTTAAATACAAGGCAGCCATGTGATCTAAGCATAACTTTCTTACTCAAAACTTAACATTTTAAAACCACTATATAAAAAAAAAAATCTGTACCCAAAATTCTGACCTGTGAAAGGTGCACGTAAAACACATTAACACACTTCCTTCAACCTTATTAAAATGAGTTGAACATTCATATGCATGTCTACGATTATTAGCTTGACTCAGTTACAAAAGGTCTTAGAATCTTTACATTTTTGACATGAAATATCCAAGTAGTCTAATAGTTTATAGGAACTGCTCCAGAATTGATGTGCTCTCTCTGATCTCTGGAGTGATTCCGAATGAAATCCAAGGCATTCTTTGAAATCTACAGAAAAAATAAGTATTTTATTCACTGTACTGCACTTTTAAACTGTGTATTACTGAATTGCCACCTACTTTTCTTTAACTATTTTGTCTTTTTAACTGTTTTGCTGTGCTACAGAGTATAGCTGGAGTTTTTTAGATGATCAGCATAGGACATCTGCTTTAGGCCTGTGATTCTTTTAGTAAGGTATTTCTGTGGCCTTTCCAGTTGTTGCAGATGTGTTGAGAGGTACATACCAAATGGGCCGTTGTATTCTATAATAGGTCTACTGAGGGATGAGTACAGTGGGACAATGACCTCCTTTTTTTGGATGAAAAAAGCCCTTAGTGATGAGGTGTGCCACATAGAAGGATTTCCTGACTGTTGTGGTGATGTGGTTATCGAAGGTGAGACCACTGTCCACCTGTGTCCCTAAGTATTACTGAATTGCTGCCTACTTTTAACTGTTTTTAGCTGTTTTAACTGTTTTGTTGTTTTACTGTTTCAGCTGTTTGCTGTTTGAGACTGTTTTTCCTGCACTTTGTATTTTCTAGTACTTGTGTATTTTATAGCATAGGCTAGATTCAGATTTGCTGATTCTAGACTGTTTGACATTATCTGAGCACCAAAACCAGCCATCTTACATTAAGAGGACCCCCTGCACCCTTGTGGCAGAAGAGTGTAGCAAAGCACCCATCTGAGTTGATTGTTGGAAAAAGGCTCAGTACTGAGCATTTCCACTGGCAAGCTTGTTTGAAAATTGCTTAACTTGTTTTAAAAAAAGTGTTCTTACAGTTGCTACATAAGCCCCACATTTGTGTGGGTTTGAGCCTGTTTTAATACAGCTCCACAGAGTTTGCAAACAAGCTACTGCTCTACTATTTTCATCTGAGCAATCTGAGGAATCTGCACGTAGCGCACCTTCACGCAGCACCATGCAGTGGAGGTTACCATTATCAGTTATAGATGCAAAAGCTAAAGTGTATTTATTTTCTCTTAAAAGCTCCCCGTGCTCCAACTGAGGACTCTATTAAATTGCACTTAGCTGCTTGGAGAGCACCTCAGCTGGGCTTTCTACAGCATTTGCCACTTTAACTGAAATCTCCTATACCTAATAGTCTCGTACCCCTTGAGAGCCCAATAGTATAGACCCAGCATTAAGTCCCCAATTAATCCACATCCTTCTTCATTAAAGTAAGCAAATTTACAGCTAGTATTATGGATGGTCAGTTCTCCTCCATTTCACCTGTCAGCCTAATTGACATGGATATCATGAGGCAGTGTAGCAATTGCCTCATGTACACTGACAACTCACTACTCCTAAACCACTCAAGCTCAATTTGTGGGGGATACATATACACTAAGAAATTTGGAATCCTTGCTTTCTCATTCACAAAATAGTGAGAATGAACAGGTTGTCATCCCACATATTACACCTCCTGCACAAACCATGCTGTCAACACATAAACCATCATACGCAGGAGTACTCACCAGAAATTTACCTAAACACCAGAGACCTCCGAAACACAAATGTGCTACATCTAATACAGTACCTACAGCACTCAATACACATAAAACCACAAGTGTCTCACCAAACAAGCCTCTAAAGCAAAGCACATCTAAACCAGTTTTTTTTGGTAATAAATGACATACAGAAGTCTCACTCACCAGACTGGACAAGGAGAAGGCTATGGTCAGTTGTCTGTCGGGTGCCAGGATCCATCAGTACACACACACACACTCAAGTCTCTCCACAACAAGTACTGTTATGACTCCATCATAGTTTATGTTGGTGTGAATGACTTGAGACCTACCTCTCTATATGATGAGATACATGATTGAGTTCTCTGAATATGTGTCTCAGGCAGGTATGTCCCTAGCCTTGAGCAACATACTACCTTCACCTAAGATGATACCACAATATAAACAAAAATGATCTGCTTCAACAATTGGCTTAGTTTCTGGTGGCATTCTTAGGGGATCCAGTACCTATCAGCCTGGGATGACATGGTAGATAGACCATGCTGCTTTGCCAGAGATGATCTTTATCTGCCACCCATGAGATTTTGGTTACTGTCTAAGGCTCTTACCTCCCCCATAGTGCTTTTTTTAGGGAATGTCACAACAACAAAATTCCTGACATAAACATATCTTCAAAAAGCAATCTCAATGTTATGCTGTTAAACACTAGGAGTTTAAACCTAAAACTACACTCACTGGAAGCAGCCGTCCCCTTAGAAGATGCTGATATCTGTGCAGTCACAGAGACTTGGTTTAAAGCAGTGAAAAGTACCTCAGCCATGCTGGGTTATAATGCCTTCCACACATTTATACCACAAACTTAAAGTGCAAGATATAAATGATGTGGACTATCAGTATTCATCAAAGATAAATACACCTCTAGATTGGCTAAACAAAACAATTCCCTTCAACTAATCCATGTCCAATTTACTGTAGGTAAGGCCCCTCTCCAAGTTATTGACAGTTGTAGGACCCCCTCCATGAACCAGGATACCCACACTGCATACTTGGATCTACTTGAATCGCTCAATATGCAACCAAACACCCTGGTTTTAGGTGACTTTAACTACCCATCCATAGACTGGGCAGATTATATGTGTTCTAACACACTTGCTCAAAGGTTCTTGGA
>NC_056729.1:296572634-296675134 GCF_019279795.1 Protopterus annectens
AGAATGTAAGAAACAAATGCAGGAACTGAAAGATGAATTTAAGGAGATGGGCTATAATAGGGAGTCCCTAGATATGGAAATCAAATATGTCTTGAGCTGTAGGGATGATAGTACTAAACCTTATTTCTCTCTGAACACAATGGAAGTACCCTTTATAACTAAGGAGACCAACTTAGATGTAGGAAAGCTACGTTTTGTCACAGCTTTCAACAGAGCTACTTCTGAGGTAAGAATAATTATTAATAATAACTGGTATATATTAACATCTCTACCTGAATTATGTCCCATAGTTGGCATGAAACCCAGTTTCTCACACAGAAACTGTCAGAGTTTAAAGCAGAAGTTATGTTATAAAGACGTGTCAAGAATAGGGGGGGTAACAGCAGCTAAATCAGGTACCTTTCCTTGCTACAAATGTAGCTGTTGTGAAGTCATTAACAAAAACAATACTTTTCAACACCCTATAACTAGGAAGCATTATATATTTTCTGGCTTACCTATTACCAGGTTTAAACTAGACTGTTTCTTTAAAACCTCTAAGGTATAAACAAATCTGTTTGAAATAGAGTTCTGTGCTTTTGTAACTATTGTTTTTAACTAGAATTGATTGTTTAATTGAATTATTAATGGCTGTATGATTTTTGATAGTATATAAAAATGGTTAGTATGTGTTAGTATTTTATACACTGATGAAGGGCTTGTTTCACCTGAAAGCTTTGTTTTATTAAACACTTGTTCAGTATCAGTGTTGCTTGGTTTGTTTCATACTGCATCCAGTCTTGGTTTTATGAACTAAGCTTTGTTCTGCAACTGTAACACAAAACATCCCAGACTGGAGTGCAGGTAGGTGTGGCCTGGCATCACTTTATAATTACTGACATTCCCACTGGGCATACCCATACACTTAGTTAAACTGAGCACAATCCTGTTGCACCATGATCAAAATGACCTGTTATGTATAGATATGTCTGTAAATACATACATACATATATGTATAGATATCCATCTGTCACTATCTCTCTCTCACATGCATAGTATATCTATCTCTATGTATTTTCAAATAGATATATACCTATATATATAGCTATATATAAACAGATAGATAGATATATAAACATACATCTCAGCCTATCCCCATATATCTACATAAAACATATACATTTCATACAATACACACAAACAGTTACATTTAAATATACATCCCTGTTATATACAGAAATATGTGTGTGGATGTCTGTATTGTCCTACATACCCCAATACTGAAGTAAAGCTGCTCTATCACACATCTATAATGTTGCTCAAAGGATCCAAAGTAAGGGCTCAACAGTAAATAATGCCCTTGCCTACAGACCCCTGGACTTGCTGGACATCATCACATAGACAGCAACAGGTGAGCAGTGTTGGTACAATGTATAATGTTTTCTATGCACGCATGGGTGCAATACATTGCTTCTGCTCACAGGCTTGCCCATCCAAGTGCAAACAACCACATATGGCCATACTGGTAACTGTAGACACAAAGCTAGGATAATAACAGTTATCTCACTGCTAGGACACTAGATGCAGATAACAGTACAAAGTAATATCACTCTGCAAGCCACAGATGCTGTTCAACACAAGCCTAGTTTGTGTAATCCACAAGTAGTTTGCCTGCAATCACATATAAAACAGACATCAGCCATAGTGTGTGCAATAAGTACTGTAATCTATAGTGTGTAAGACTAGATAGTTAGGGGTTCTAATCACACTGATGGCCACACATGTGTGAGTGTGTGTGTGTGTGTGTGTGTGTGTGTGTGTGTGTGTGTGTGTGTGTGTCTGCCGTACAACTGAGAAACCCTCACTGGCTATCAAACTGCAATGGTTATGCACTTTTTGGCCCCGTAAGTTGCTGCTGGCTTCCAAACTGCCCACTTCTACAAAGCCTGATTATGTCATCTGCCTTATGACTACCAGCTGCCAATGTAGCATCCAACTTAAACCATGGCACATGCAATACATATTATGATCTATATTATATAAGAGTAGACAGGTAGGGGTTCTAATCTCACTGCAGGCCACTTGGTGCATGTGTGTGTGTGTGTCTGTGTGTGTGTGTGTGTGTGTGTGTGTGTGTGTGTGTGTGTGTGTGTATCCCTCTGCCAAACAACTGAGAAATCCTCACTGGCTATCAAATTGCAATGGTTACACACTTTTTGGCCCTGGAAGTTGCTGCTGGCTTCCAAACTGCCCTCTTCTGCAAAGCCTGATGATGTCATCTGCCTTAAGACTACCAGCTGCAATTGTAGCATCCAAATTAAACCACGGCACATGCGATAATTATTGTGATCTATAGTATATAAGAGTAGAAGCTAGGGGTTCTAATCTCACTGCAGTCCACTGTGTGTGTGTGTGTGTGTGTGTGTGTGTGTGTGTGTGTGTGTGTGTGTGTGTGTGTGTTTATCCCTCTGCCAAGCAACTGAGAAACCCTCATTGGCTATCAAACTGCAATAATTATGCACTTTTTGGCCCTGGAAGTTGCTGCTGGCTTCCAAACTGCCCTCTTCTACAAGGTCTTATGATGTCATCTACCTTAAGACTACCAGGTGCCATTGTAGCATCTGACTTAAGCTGTGGTGCATGTGATACGAATTGTGATCTATAGTGTGTAAGAGTAGATGGGTAGGAGTTGTAATATTACTGCAGGCCACTTGCGCATGTGTGTGTGTGTGTGTGTGTGTGTGTGTGTGTGTGTGTGTGTGTGTGTGTGTGTGTGTGTGTGTCCCAGCCAAACAACTGAGAAACCTCATTGGCTATCAAACTGCAATGGTTATGCACTTTTTGGTCATCTACCTTAAGACTGCCAGCTGCCAATGTAGCATCCGACTTAAGCTGTGGCACATGTGATAAGTATTGTGATCTATTCTATGTAAGAATAGATAAGTAGGGGTTCTAATCTCACTAAGGGCCACCTAGTGCATGTGTGTTATGTCCATATGGCATTAATATGATCACCTCAGTAACTTAGAAGGAAGTAGGGTTTTACAGAATTTTATTTGTAGCAGGTGATGTGGCCCTCCAAATGCCTGACCACAACTAGGCCTGCTGATGTCATCAAGCATAATATGTCTTAAACAGATAATACTATCAGACATGAGATGTGTTGTGTTCATCATATACTGTGATCTGTATTGTGCACCATTACATAGGTAAGTGCTCTAATCTACATACAGCCAACTTGCACTATGTGTGTGCCATGCCATGTCCTGTAAACAGTAATTGGAAGTGGTGCTATCCTCAATGTAGCAATGTTCATGTGTGGCTCTTAGAGCAATTTACATCAGCTTATGGAACCATAGGATGTTTTAACTTTACTAGCATAATGACCATATAGTCATCACAATCATAGGCAATGGTTTACCCTTATTTACATGATCAGCACATATTGCCCCAGTCCGAGAGTGACACAGACAGAAGCCCTGTGGTGAAATGAGGGTCGCCCAGCTCATCATACAGATGAGATGTGATGAGGTGCACTGTGGTGCTCTGCTTGCCATTAGCCTGGACAAATCTCTCCTACCAGCATGTATTAAGAACATCACATACTAGGTTAATGTCATTAGAGTGATTAATCCATGTACTATGCCACCTACAGATATGCATCATTTACAATGAAGCATGGTCACACATTGCCCTGCATGCAAGACAGACATTACCTCTGAGTAGTCTATATGCCACAGGCTGCAATGGCACTCTTTTCAGACATCCCCATTGAACACATGCTGAAGACATGAGGGACCATAATGTTGAGTGCAAGTGCCAGCACTGCTTGGAAAGGTCCATTACTAATGGCAATTGCACTCAGATTATTGGCATGCTGAGGGAAGAGTACTTGGAGATTATGAGTATGTCAATTATGGGTGATTGTGCCCTGAGCTATGACATATGATTCTCATCACCCCTTGGAATGACATGGTGATCTTAGGCACATTAGGTGTAAACATGTGTGGCCAGGTCTGTGTGCCCAGTTCTTTCACCCCTGTGTATGTACATCACATGTTGCAACTAATGTGCTACTTCCCAGGTACTTAGGTGCTAATGATGGAAATGATACGACATATATATTTGCATGGAGTTTATGGCAATTACTATGTCAACAGGCATTTATTCATCAATACCCTTTTATAGGATATTGGCATAACTCACAGACTCCATGAGAGCACAGACTTTGCAAGCATCAGCCAGCATTGTTAGCCACAGACAGTTGGTATTCACTTGTATTGTGGTTAAATGGATTCCAAGCAATAGCTGACCAAGGACTGAGCTCGTTGAACACTGCTGCTTACAGATCCGCTATTAGAGGTGGATGTCCCTATGTTGATTATATGCACCATCAATGGGCCACTAAGTGACCCCTAAAATGTTATTACTGTGAATGCATAAGTGGATGTTATGTAAATGATGCCTGAGTGGGGGATATAGTCAGATGGCTTGGCTCAGCCCGGGGGGTTATATGTCTTGATTTCCCCTCACCCAGGTCATTGGTGACTGCCTTGGAAACGTCCACCATGTTTAACAGTCATGATCCCCCTGCCAGACATCCAAACTGTGTATAGTCAACTGTGTATAGATCACATATATGTGTGTGCTAGTCAGCTCCATGATGATTGCCACTACAGCCATACAGATATGGATACTCAGGCAAAGAGGTCTGTAGTTCTGGTGGTTAGTGCATGCACCACTTCTATGCAAGGGTATAACAATTGCCATTCTCCAGTCAGTCGGGGTCCAGCCAGTGGTTTCAGTATGATTGTAAGGTCCTCCCAATGGTGTTAGTAATCCATGACAGATCCCATGCAGGATGCAGCCTGGGAGGTTAGCATGTCCAACAGATGTTTTGTATACTCCATAGAGAGGCCATTTGTGACCTGCTGTGTAGATATGGAAGTTATGTGACAGGTTGTAGGAATGTCATGTGTCACATGTGGTGGGGGCAGGAGAGTGAAGTTGAAGCAGAACATGTGGGACTACAGGTTAGGTATGAGTACAGACCCATTCTATGTGGCATCATTATGTATGCATTCACTGACATATCTGATCCTGTCCTTAGAAGTTACACATGTAACCACACTGTGTGTTGTGGTACTGCTTTGTGTGGGTTGCTAATTTTGTCTCTTACTGTATCCATACAACATCAACACAACACTATGTGCTTGTTTTAGCTGAGGAGGTTGTGCCCCCATTTTAGGGGAGGCATCCTCACCCAACTGTCACACAGCAATGTCTACCTCTTATTCTACAGCCTGATAATGGCAGTTGTCCACCTGGCAGGATTGCTGTGCCATGAGGAGCCTGTGTTCCTCCTGTCAGGTACAGCTGAGTTCCTGCAGTTGTAATGCTGTTGGCATAATGCATGGATGTAGATCTCTGCATATTTGCCTGTCCCATCAGAGGAGGGAGATGCAGTCAAGCTGTGTAAATCATCCCACAGGAGTTAATAAATGGCTTTGTTGAAATATATGTCTGCATTGTCTGCAAGGGGGGTTAGTGCTGGTAGTTTTAATGACACTGATCTGTGGTCAGATCCCACCAGGGAGGATCTCCCATGGGAGGGCTGCATTGATCACCCATGTTGGTTTACGCATGATGCAATATGTTGGTTCCCCTTGGGGGGGATGTCACGGCACTGCTCCAGGGCATTGTTGTTAAGGACATAGACTAATCTTTGGACAAGTGAGCTGCAGTATAACTAAGCAACACAGCTGGTGATCACTTAATGCCGCCCCACATCTTAACAGACACACGTACATACAAATGCATACAATGGGTGTCTGGATTCATGGAGCTGCTCCTCTAGCCAGCTATTGCTTGATTATGTGCCCTTCCAGTACTGAATGGCATCTGCAGTGTCTCTGAGAAATCACAGTGTTTCACAAAATCTGAATGTGTATCTATCCTTAATGAGTATGTATACACCACCTGCATTACCTTTAACACTGTCATTTGGAGGTGTGTAGATGTGGATAGATGTGTAGTCTGGTATGGTTGTGGTGCTGTCCACAGCTTTTAACTAGATATCCTTGATTGGACACATGTCTAAATAATCCAGGGTGGGGACACATTCCACAAAGTGGTGTTCAGTGTTGCCATACCCACCATGTAGCAGCATAACCATGATGTTGTATAAAGATGATGTTCTCATTGCCAACTTTTCCCTTAACAGTGCATCTAAGATGCATTGTGCGGGTGTCAGTAGCCATGGCCATTTATCCAAATCTCAAGGGTATGAGATGAACATTATCACTGGTGAAGCATTGATGTCTGTTAAGCAAGGCATCCCAGGCAAACATGTAGTAGATCCCCTGACAATGACACCATGCACTAAGGCAATTATTGACTTATTTCCATGTGGATGGAGCCATCATCCTAGGTGAGGATCAACTGCAGCCAAAAGCTATGCATATACCCGTGAGAGACACAGACTGGCTAAGCACATTTGTGTGTCTGCATACAGGCTGGAGACTTATGTCCCTAGTCATAAACACCTGCAGCAACTATGATGTCAACATTATATTAACTGGTATCCCTTGATTTGCGGCAATGTGTAGTAAGGCCTATTGTGTCAACCCACAGACAGATATATGTGATTTTTCCCATATGTAGCCACTTGACACAGACATTAGTGTGTCTCACAATGTAATCACCTCTGACTCAGAGGTGTGATTTTGTGTTTTTCCTCAGCTGTTTGACCAGTGAGAGAGTGCTGCATGCAGTATTATGTGTGCTGTGCACTCCAGAGGCAGGATTTTCTCAGGTGTCTATTTGGCAATGTGTCTGGTAAGGAGATGCACACATGCAGGTGTCTGTGAAATGCATGTAGGTGGTGCAGGATGTGAACTGTGCATGTTGGATAATGCTCATTGCCATATGAAATGACTGCTGTTGGAGACACCTTGGCAGCAAGGTTTGAAATGCAGTCACATCTGTCACACATTGTGTTTGTGTGGCATAGGAGTAGAGGGGTGGGGAAACTCCCAATATCTCAACAGCAGGTCTTGCAAAGATAGGGTCACACTGCCATACCCTTGGGGTTGACAGCCTGATATACAATGTTTGTAGACACACCTTGCAGTGAAGATGTGGATGCCAGTGCATGCACAGAGGACTTGTTCAACTTTACTGACATTACGTTGGTCTCGCAAGCATATGATACCTGTCAAGCAACTAGACAGCACACTGGTTGTTGTGTGACAGGATGTGGGAACACAGACACATATTTTGGGTACATAACTGTACAGTATGACATGCCTAGGACATGTGGCAGGTGGACACACATGGCCAAAGGTGGCCAGTCCACTGCAGTAGACCTCACAGCCATGCCATGCAGATATCCACCAGTAATCTGTTGAAGAGCTGGATGCATAGCTAGCTGTGAAATTTTCACCTATGATGCCTCACCGGCAGTGTGCTGATTGTTACAGCATGACCTGACATCTATATCAATGGACATTGTACATTATATTATGGCACTACAGCAGTGCTACTAATCTCCCTCTTGTCAGTTCCCTAGTGACATGCCACCGACCCTGGAACAGATGGCATAGCACATGCAAATGCCAACTGATTGCCCAGCTTGAAAAAGGGAATGTGAAGCCTGCTGAGCCTTTTATGATGTGGGACAGCTATGTGGATGAACAAACAGGCTGTATCCTGCTTGTCATCATGGGCTTTGTAGTAACATTTTGCGTGTGATGACAGAAAATGTATCGGAGCATGGTATCCTATGTGAGAGTGCTGTCAGTGAGACCAGCATTAGTAGTTGCCAGGTACCAGTAATTCCGTGAACTGCCATGCTTAGCACAGTCTTCACAAGGTAATTGTGTCCGACCAGTACACACCACTTGGGTAGTGTCCAACTGCAGAATATCTGTGTAAAACAACCACCTTACCTTCAAATGAAGGGTAGAAATATTACACTTTCCTAACATGTTTGTCTATGCTCTGTACCGACATCTTGGATGACTCTCTTCTTGAAACTTTCTGGAAACAACTGCAATACTTAGTTGCACAAAGGACAACTAGCATGTAGTGCCAAGCAGTGCCCCCAAATCTCTGAGTCATATGACATGAAATGCCATGAAAGGAGTTAGCATGGATATGGGCAGTAACACTGTCGTACACCTACTGACACTGGACCACACACTGTTAAGCTCAAGGCCAAATCATGCCTACCGACTCTAACTGGTGGACCCCATTGAGTGGTACACTATGCAATGGAAGATGGGAATATTACTCACTCTATCTACCATGGCCTGACAAGGTGTTTGACAATATTAGGCCAGCAGGCCTTCCTGGAAACTGTGTAGGTTATCTACAGAGTGTTATGTCAGCTGGTGGATAGGCAAGTGTCTGAAAGTCATAATCTGGGAAGATAGCATTGGGAGACCTACGGTGCAATGATGCCAGTCACCAGTGGATTTCCCCAGACATCATTGATGGCATACCCCTTCTTGCCATTCCCTCTCTGCAGTCACAGCCACTGTCAGTGCCCTCTGACTACATTAGCAGGTGATTGCATATCAGGAGCTGTCATGGAATCCCATACAGAGCCAACAGTCATCCAGGATGGCCTGAGGCACAAATTCAGTTGTTGTCTGAACCACTGACAAATACTAAACACCAATGACTGCACAATGCTATCCTTTGAAAAGTCATCCACCCATGGGAAATATAGTAGTGTCTGCACACCACACATACAGTTGAGCCATTACTCATGGACTTATGGACACAGAGTAATGTATCCTTTGACTTTCACTGGTCAGTAAAATGTGGGGATGCATTCAATGTTGTACAACCTAAATAGAAAGGTCTGTGTAACTCCCAGACTGTCATTGCCATACTGAATATGGCACTCATCACACCTATTATTGTGTACAATGGCACTCTTGCTATGTCATTACACAGGCATATCTTACAGCTGTAGCAGCCACACAGGTTCCATGGTACAGCAATGCACATTGCAGATAACATGTCCTATGGAGTCTGTGTCAAGACCATACATGTGTAGTCTGTCTCATAAATGCTTTGGAGGGGATGTGTATGGTTGCCATACAAGGAGATATCAGATGCCATTGTGCACCTACCGCATATCCAGTGGTATAAGGGTCTACTTTAGAATGACGAATGTTTGAAATATCGAGCGCTCACGTGAGTGAATATTTCAAACCTCTATATTGCTATTTTTTTTGTACTACAGTGTGGATCAGGATATTTGCCCTTTCTACACTGTAGTTCGATCATGGAGTTGGAATATATATTTAGCAGGAGGTGTGGAGGGCACAGCCCCCCACAATAACAATTTCGGGTATTGGAATATTCGCTCATATGAGCGTTCGAGACATTGATCTTCCGTTTTTCTGACATAGACCATGGTATAAATAGTACATGCTGGAGACACAGGTATGTAACACAGACCGTACACCATATATGTAACTGGCCCTCATGTATGTGAAGCACACATCTGATGTAACACACATCATGTTCAGGTTACACCATGGGATGGAGGACAAGACAATCATAGCTGTTGTCAGACAAATGTCTGTAATGGACACAGGTAATTTGTAGATGGGTGATTTCCAGCACCACAGCTTATAGATGTGTTAGCTCCCAAAACCCTGGTGACACCTATCAAGCATATCTGACATTTTCACAGATTAGGAATGCATGAGTAGGCTGAGTGGTGCCATTGTCCTTGTTAGCTTTTTATACACATATGTTCTTATGGAGCCATGCACCTATAGTGCTGTCCTTTGCTGAAGACATATTTCTTCTGTGCTGACATTCTATCTTGTGCTGTGATGTCTATGGCTTTATTGCTGCTGTGTATCCATAGGTGTCCCAAACAGAATCCTGAAAGAGAAACATAAACAGGTCCATGACACACCTTTCATTGTGTAGGTATACAGCCATTACAACATCATGCAACATAAGGTACACAAAATGATGTGGCTTACACACTACAAATGTCAGCATAAAGTATCTGTCAGTAACCACTACAAGTGGCATGGCAAAACAACAATGCATTAACCAAATACATGTTAATTTATACAGTCACCCTGTGCATCAGACACATAGCTTCATTTCCCTGCATCGATGATGAGGATGACAGAGATGTGGCACAGATATCATCACTTGCACAGGGTATTGTGTGGGGGTGCAGGAGGCCTAGGCTGACCTAAAAGGTTGACAGCATGTGTGTGAGTCAGGAAGGGAAGTAGGCAAGATGGACCATGAAAATGTGCCATGTGTGTCTGTAGGTGACCTGCATTTAACAGTGATGTGTGTGTGTGTGTGTGTGTGTGTGTGTGTGTGTGTGTGTGTGTGTGTGTGTGTGTGTGTGTGTGTGTGTGTGCATGCACATGTACACAGTCAAGCTCAGTGATAGTCCTAAATGTGTGTATGTTGGACAGCATTGAACCATGCATGGTAGAACTGACAGTCCACAGTCTCTGGCCCTAAACATGGGAACTGGCTCTGCCAGGAGTTGCACTGGTACCTCCATGCCCAAGGTCGGAAGTGGTGATAGTACCTGACGGTGACTGCTGTCTACTGAGACCATGTCCTCCACGGGAACACCCAGGACCACGAGCCCATGGCCTGCCACATCTTGATGTGAACAGCACACTCCCCTCTGTAGCACTGGATGTATTGCCACTATGGGAGCGTGATTGTGCATGGCCTCATGGACTCTCAGCAGAAAAGGTTGCTGTTCTATGGCCATGAAGCCAATGCTCAACTCCAAGTACACATTCCAGTACAGACCTTATGCATTCCAAGACTGACACTGTCTCAGCCCACCTTCTTTCCAGTGCATCAGTGAAATGATCCAGGTGTCACCAATGTGGTGGAGGCAGTCACGGATGTCAGACAGCACTGCATCCATAACCCTGAGCATACATCTGGAGTTCTTTTCAGAATGTGCCTGTGCCTCCATGATAGCCCAAAACATATGCCGAGTGAACCATGATGTGACACCTGCAACAGCTGGTGGAAGGACAGCAGGCCTCCTACAAGCACCCCTATCAATCCCTCTGGGAACATCACCAGATCTCTGGCTATGGCCAGTGTCTAAACTTACTGGAGCTATAGTTGCCACACTTTCTTGTTCAATCTCCCCACCCTCTGACTGTCCAATTTCTTTGGTCTCCGAGGATACTGACTATGTGCATTCATGGTGAGGGCAGAAGAGTGATGTCAACGTCTGGGACAAATTCAGCCCCTGAAACCCCCACCTGTGCCTCACTGTTACCACCATCATCATCATCAGACTCTGAAGAGACTCTGACATCAGGGTGTGTAGGGAACAAAGACCAATCCCCCCCCCCCCGGTCACCTGTGATAAGAGAGGAATAATCAGTACATTAATACCTACACTATTATGCTCTGCAGTACTATGTTGCAATACATGTACAGCTCTATAAACTGTTGGCACTATTACAGACCTGTTGAAACTTCAGCCTCATAGAGGACATTACTTTTCCCCAAAACAGCCATAGTTACTTGTAAATAAAAGCTCTATACTCAAAAATCTCATCAGCAACAATGAGGTACACTGTTGAAATTTGTGAAGACTCTGCATAATTAACACATATGGTAGTCTTCAATGTCCTGACAATACTGTCATGTCTATCAGTACGGTGACACCTAGAAGACATATGTATGACTCTAACGTGTACAGTCAGAAAATATCTGTTAATCATCTAGTCAACCAAATGCTCTGCAAGTACAGAATGCACGGCCAAACCATGAACCTTTCAAAACACCAAAGGGATTTTGTTTCACTGAGGAAGGCTGAGTAGCCGAAACCGGTCTGAATAAAGTAATTTTTTATTTACTTTAATTGGTCTACAAGTGCCTTATGTACACTTTATGCTGGCCAGTTCTCAATCATGCCAACAGTACAGCACTCCAGGCAGCAAGCCCAGGATGACACTTCAGGGATTAAATTGCTGCAAACCTACATCTATAACAAAACAGTGTCATGCTTACCAGGAGCAGAACCATGGTCTTGTCTGATACCTGAAGGACCAATGAAAAGTTGAGGGAGAGGTAATGTCAATGCCACCACATGTTAAACCACAAAAAAGTAATATGTCCATACATCTCACATTCATAACTACTGTGGTAATTGTTATATCGGTCAATATCTGAGCAGGAGATTCAAACTGCAGTTAAACCCTCTCCCCAAAGAAAATGAAAACACAAGTCCAAGCAACTGTAAAGTTGACACACCGGTTTAATAAAAAACTTTAAAACTTTAAGCGCTTTTCATTTGCAGTCATGCAAACTTCATCAGAAGTACAAACACATAAAATTAAACCATCCTTAAATAATCACTTGATCAAAAAACACGGGACAAACAATAATTAATTTCTTAAACAGACATTGCCCAAAACTACATAAAATGTTTTTGAAACTATGTCTTCAATCATTGTCTGTGTACTCATACTGTATTTAAAACTCTATAAACAAAAATACTGATATTAAATAAACCATTAAATTAATCCTGATTTTGAAGAACCCATGAATTCTTTGTAACTAGGTGTCAACATTGTTACCAGCTCAACAGTGGTGGAAAGTAGTTTGATGAATGTTAAAACAAACTTTATCTTTGTAAACTTTTAAGTTTAAGAACACTACTGATAGAGCATGACTCATTTAGTCCTGGATCATTGTATGCGTTAAGTTTAATCTGCCACATTAATTCCAATTCTTCCAGTTTAAAAGAAAATGGACCCCCCTAGTGTCCTGCAGAATATTATCTATAGCCATAAATTTGAATTGGTGATCCGCATTTAAATGAATATGCTTTGCTAAGGCATTGTCTAACTTATTATGGCTGATAGCATATAGATGCTCATACATTCTGTCCCAGAGCCTACGCTCCGTTTTGCCCACATAAAATGCAGGACAGCATGTGCATCTAGCCAAGTAAACTGTGAACCTAGAATTACAGTTGAACCTTGATCTTAGTTTATATTGTTGTCCATTTATCACAAACAGGTTGGTGACATCCACATATTTACAATAGTTGCAGTTCTCACATTTAGTCATCCCTACTGTTCTAGAAGCCCTAGTATGCTGCTTTTCTAATAGGTTTTTGAGAGTTATACCACATTTAAACACTATAGTTGGTGTACTACCCAATTTTTGAAAAGGTGTCTGATTACATCTAAATGAATCCCAATTTTTTCCGCACTATTTTAACACAAAGATTACTTTGTGCATTGAATGTAGTTATAAAACTACATTGTGGAGATTGAGTATTATGTGAAAAAGACTCACTACTGATTCCTACCACTGGTGTGTCTAAGGCAATAAGGTTACTACTGCCCGTTGGTTTGGTAACCAAAATGGGCTTAAAAATCAACTTTTCTTTTTTGTAGGTGACCTCTTCAATTAAAGAATCCAACAGGGGTTCTGGACAGCCACGATGCAGAAACAGTTTTTTCAAAAACAAACATTCTCTATGAAAATCTTCATCTTGGCTAGTAATGTGAGAAGCCCTAACCAACTGACCTTTGATGACAGACCTTTTTTGGTGGAAGGGGTGGCAACTAGAAAAATGAAGAAAGGAATTAGAATAAGTACCTTTCCTAAACATTTGAGCGGTGTAACAACCTAGTGTGCTATTTTTGGAAAGCCAAATGTCTAAATATGATATAGCATCAGTACTAAAATTAGATGTGAAATGCAAAAATTCAGTTGTCTCATTAAACTTGTCTACTAACACACATGCTGTCTCTTCATCTCCTTTAAGCAGAACAAATATATCATCCAGATATCTAGTGTAGTATGCCAAAAATTTAGAAACATTCATGCTGTTTAACACAAAGTTGAATTCCTAGTGTGCCATAATTAAATTGGCCACACTTGCTCCACACGGGGAGTCCATTACTAGACCTACTTTTTGCAAATAAAACTGGTTGTTAAACATAAAGAAATTATTAGTGAGTGTAAGATCTAATAATTCCATCACTAACGCAATGTCCATACTCGGAGCACCATGTTTCTTCATCATTAAAGCCACCCATTCTATGCTGACCTGATGTGGAATTCATGTATACAGGTCTTTGACATCATTTGTCACGAAGTTGTAGTTTTCATTATATTCCAAGTCATTTATTTTTGCCAAAAATGACCAAGAGTCCTTACAAATTTGGTCTTTGAAAGCCACATATTTCTGCAACATTGAGTCAATAACTTTAGTACAAGCATAGGTTGGAGACCCTCGACTATCTACGAGCGGCCTCATGGGTGGGTCTCCCAAGTCCTTGTGAATTTTTGGAATACCAAACATGGACGAATATTTAGGAAATAAGGTGACCATATAATTAAGTACTGCTTGATCTATTCGGCCTTCAATAAAAAGGTCATTGATACATATCTTAATTAAATTATAAGCCTTGTTGATTTCAGACCTAGAACTCACCTGATAAGCATCACTACACAATAACCTTTCCATCCGCTCAATGTAATCAGCTCTGTCGAAAACTACTAGTCCATCCCCTTTATCTGGTTTGCATACCCGTATATCTTGTGATTGAATGTATTTTAAATGATCACATTCATCACAAATTGTGTCTAAACAATGTTTAGAATTTGAACTGTGACCCGCCATATACCTGAAATCTAGTTCACACAACTGTTCGAAGATCTGCAGTACTGGGTGTAATGGGGTAATAAAAGTACTAGGTATACGGAACACATTAACAACTTCTGCATTTACAGTGTTCTCAAAAAATAACTGGAAGTTTAACTTTCTAGTGAAAGTCTTAATCTCAATAATGGCTTTTACAATGCCCATTTGATGCCGGGGTACATAAGTGTAACCTTTAGCTAAAAAATTCACCATATCTAACTAAAATTCACTTGCAGAAAAATTATACACTCTTAAATCTGCTTCATTGTTACAAATAACTTTAGGACCTGGTTGATGTTGTTGTGTCTCTACAGAATAATCAAATGATTTAAACAAACTATTAATATCATTTTCAACAATTACTTGTGAATGTGGATCAACAGGAGCAGGTGAAGGGGAAGAAATCCTGAATGAGGCTAATACTACCTCACTGAGGGAGTCTTCCCTAGACATTACATTTGATTCCTGTTGAATTTTAGTTTGCCCTTGTTCCCTTGAAAGTTTCTTTGTTGTTTTTGCTTGGCACCTGTGTGGTTGTCTTGCCGAAAAATCTGATGTTCATTAACATTCTGATTATACTGCTGTCTGTTATTATTGTTATAATGCACTCGAGGGCCATTTTGAAGCCTGTTGCTCCTTCGAATTTCAGGCAGACCAGGACCATCAGCACCAAGTTCACAAATATTGTCAAGCTCATCCATACCATTATTAGGCCTATTAGCCTTCAGAGGCACTGCTCATCACTGAGTTGGACTGATTGGCCTGTATTCGAACTGCCAGGCCGATGCAAGTCTACCCCTTGCTGATGAAACACAGCCTGACCAGTGTGCCAAACTTGAGCAGGCGGAGGGGATGGGTAGGCTACCCCTTGGCTATAAGCCTTACAATCACGGTCTAATTTTTTAATTTTGTTCCCCTTAAGCTTGCTCATATGCTGATCAATGCTACAACCACACAGGTGCCAAGCCAAAACAACAAAGAAACTTTCAAGGGAACAAGGGCAAACTAAAATTCAACAGGAATCAAATGTAATGTCTAGGGAAGACTCCCTCAGTGAGGTAGTATTAGCCTCATTCGGGGTTTCTTCCCCTTCACCTGTGCCTGTTGATCCACATTCACAAGTAATTGTTGAAAATGATGTTAATAGTTTGTTTAAATCATTTGATTATTCTATAGAGACACAACAACATCAACCAGGTCCTAAAGTTATTTGTAACAATAAAGCAGATTTCAGAGTGTATAATTTTTCTGCAAGTGAATTTTCATTAGATATGGTGAATTTTTTAGCTAAAGGTTACACTTATGTACCCCAACATCAAATGGACATCGTAAAAGCCATTATTGAGATTAAGACTTTCACTAGAAAGTTAAACTTCCAGTTGTATTTTGAGAACACTGTAAATGCAGAAGTTGTTAATGTGTTCCATATACCTAGTACTTTTAATCCCCCGTTACACCCAGTACTGCAGATCTTCGAACAGTTGTGTGAACTAGATTTCAGGTATATGGTGGGTCACAGTTCAAATTCTAAACATTTTTAGACACAATTTGTGATGAATGTGATCATTTAAAATACATTCAATCACAAGATATACAGGTATGCAAACCAGATAAAGGGGGTGGACTAGTAGTTTTCGACAGAGCTGATTACATTGAGCGGATGGAAAGGTTATTGTGTAGTGATGCTTATCAGGTGAGTTCTAGGTCTGAAATCAACAAGGCTTATAATTTAATTAAGATATGTATCAATGACCTTTTTATTGAAGGCCGAATAGATCAAGCAGTACTTAATTATATGGTCACCTTATTTCCTAAATATTCGTCCATGTTTGGTATTCCAAAAATTCACAAGGACGTGGGAGACCCACCCATGAGGCCGCTCTTAGATAGTCGAGGGTCTCCAACCTATGCTTGTGCTAACGTTATTGAATCAATGTTGCAGAAATATGTGGTTTTCAAAGACCAAATTTGTAAGGACTCTTGGTCATTTTTGGCAAAAATTAATGACTTGGAATATAACGAAAACTACAACTTCTTGACAATTGATATCAACGACCTGTATACATGTATTCCACATCAGGTCAGCATAGAATGGGTGGCTTTAATGATGAAGAAACATGGTGCTCTGAGTATGGACATTGCGTTAGTCATGGAATTATTAGATCTTACACTCACTAATAATTTCTTTATGTTTAACAACCAGTTTTATTTGCCCAAAGAGTGGCGTACAGCAACAGTGGTCCCTCTCCACAAAGGTGGTGCCTCAACAGACCCTGGAAACTATCGCCCCATAAGCCTGACTAGCTTGGTCTGCAAAGCTATGGAAAGGATCATCATGGACCTCATAAATAAAGATATTGGGGACCTACAGACACTGGATCCTACCCAGTTTGGCTTTGTTAAGGGCAGATCCTGCCTCTTAAACCTGGTTGACTTCTTTGAAACAGTCACCAAGGCCATTGACGAAGGGAAGGTGGTCCACACAGCCTATCTGGACCTCGCAAAAGCCTTCGATACAATACCCCACTCTGGCATTATAGATAAGCTCACCAGCTTAAATATAAACCCCTATGTCACTAGATGGGTTGCAAACTGGCTCAAGGACAGAACCCACATGGTTAGAATTGCTGGAGCCATGTCAGACTCCAAAACAGTTACAAGTGGCATCCCACAAGGCTCAGTCCTAGGACCACTCTTGTTTGGTATATATTTCTCGGAGGTACAGGCCAACATGGAAGGACTGTGGCTGACCAAGTTCGCAGATGACTGCAAACTGGGTGCCATAATTGACTCTCCAGCCGACACAAGCATCCTCCAAAAGGGCCTCATAGAAACAGACAACTGGTGCCAGAGCCATGGCCTCAAGCTAAACACCAAAAAGTGTATAGTCATCCCCTTTGGCAAAAACGAAGTGCCCACAAATTACCACATAGGTGGTAAACCATTAAGTACAGAAGAAGTAATTAGGGACCTGGGGACCCAAGTTGATAGCAATCTCTCATTTGACAACCACGTGGCCAAAGTGGTTAGAAAAACATTTTATATAGCCCACCTAATCATGAAGGGATTCACATCTAGATTAGCGGAGGTCATCGTGCCTCTTTACTCATCCCTCATCAGGCCCATAATAGAGTACAATGCCCCTTTTGGGATGTACCTTACCAAACACCTGCAGCAACTGAAAAGACCCCAAAAGTACCTCACCAAGAGGATCAAAGGGCTCAAACAGATGCCATATGCTGCCCGGTTAAAGAAACTCCAGCTCTACTCAGTGGCATACCGCCTGCTCAGAGGTGACCTGTGCCTGACGTATAAGGCCATGTCCAACCCGGAATTAAGAGACATGCTGCACCTCAGAAACTCCAAATCCCATCGAGCTACATGCTCAAGAGACTTGAACCTCAGCACTGAAATAAATAGGACATGCTGGAGGGACAGATTCATAACCCAGAGGCTCCCTTCACTCTGGAATAAAATCCCAGTCCAGGTTAGGCAGAGTCCCTCATTGATTCTCTTCAAGAGGAGTCTTGATGAGTGGATGGGGGATCGTATATTTACCCCGGGTATCACTTCTGTGTCACTGTTAGACAGAGGCACAGTATACTAACCTCGAAAAAGGGCATAGCAAAATTAATTTAAAATGGGTGGCGAAAGCCAAACATACTCTGGCTAGGCTTATAAATGCCCTAGGGCAGATAGTCTAGTATGAACCTATGAACCTATGAACCTATGAAAAGTAGGTCTAGCAATGGGCTCCCTGTGTGGAACAAGTGTGGCCAATTTAGTTTTGCCACACTGGGAATTCAACTTTGTGTTAAACAACATGAATGTTTCTAAATTTTTGGCATACTACACTAGGTATCTGGATGATATATTTGTTCTGCTTAAAGGAGATGAAGAGACAGCGTGTGTGTTAGTATACAAGTTTAATGAGACAACTGAATTTTTGCATTTCACATCTAATTTTAGTACTGATGCTATATCATATTTAGACATTTGGCTTTCCAAAAATAGCACACTCAGTTGTTACACCGCTCAAATATTTAGGAAAGGTACTTATTCTAATTCCTTTCTTCATTTTTCTAGTTGCCACCCCTTCCACCAAAAAAGGTCTGTCATCGAAGGTCAGTTAGTTAGGGCTTCTCACATTACTAGCCAAGATGAAGATTTTCATAGAGAATGTTTGTTTTTGAAAAAACTGTTTCTGCAGCATGGCTGTCCAAAACCCCTGTTGGATTCTTTAATTGAAGAGGTCACCTACAAAAGAGAAAAGTTGATTTTTAAGCCCATTTTGGTTACCAAACCAACGGGCAGTAGTAACCTTATTGCCTTAGACGCACCAGTGGTAGGAATCAGTAGTGAGTCTTTTTCACATAATACTCAATCTCCACAATGTAGTTTTATAACTACATTCAATGCACAAAGTAATCTTTGTGTTAAAATAGTGCAGAAAAAATTGGTATTTATTTAGATGTAATCAGACACCTTTTCAAAAATTGGGTAGTACACCAACTATAGTGTTTAAACGTGGTATAAATCTCAAAAACCTATTAGAAAAGCAGCATACTAGGGCTTCTAGAACAGTAGGGATGACTAAATGTGAGAATTGCAACTATTGTAAATATGTGGATGTCACCAACCTGTTTGCGATAAATGTACAACAATATAAACTAAGATCAAGGTTTAACTGTAATTCTAGGTTCACAGTTTACTTGGCTAGATGCACATGCTGTCCTGCATTTTATGTGGGCAAAATGGAGCGTAGGCTCTGGGACAGAATGTATGAGCATCTATATGCTATCAGCCATAATAAGTTAGACAATGCCTTAGCAAAGCATATTCATTTAAATGCGGATCGCCAATTCAAATTTATGGCTATAGATAATATTCTGCAGGACACTAGGGGGATCCATTTTCTTTTAAACTGGAAGAATTTTAATTAATGTGGAAGATTAAACTTAACACATACAATGTTCCAGGACTAAATGAGTCATGCTCTATCAGTAATGTTCTTAAACTTAAAAGTTTACAAAGATAAAGTTTGTTATAACATTCATCAAACTACGTTCCACTACTGTTGAGTTGGTAACAATGTTGACACCTAGTTACAAAGCATTCATGGGTTCTTTAAAATCAGAATTAATTTAATGGTTTATTTAATATCAGTATTTTTGTTTATAGAGTTTGAAATACAGTATGAGTACACAGACAATGATTGAAGACATAGTTTCAAAAACATTTTATGTAGTTTTGGGCAATGTCTCTTTAAGAAATTAATTATTGTTTATCCCGCGTTTTTTGATCAAGTGATTATTTAAGGATTGTTTAATTTTTTGTGTTTGTACTTCTGATGAAGTTTGCATGACGGCAAATGAAAAGCCCTTAAAGTTTTAAAGTTTTTTATTAAACTGGTTTATCGACTCTACAGTTGCTTGGACTTGTGCTTTCATTTTCAACAGTTTCTTGTGCCGTGATTTTTTTCCTCTCCCCAAAGAACACAGACCTGACACCCACGTAACAGTATGTACACCTTGACACACTGAATGGTACAGTATTGCAATGGTGATCAAACTAAGTGTATTTGCACTTGCTCCTCTGCCATGGAAACTGCGCCACCCACATCCACAATGTATGGTGTGATGGACGCCTAGGAGCTCTCATGTGTGCCTATGTTAGCCAGGAATTCCTCAGTGGCTGAGAGTGGTTGTTCCACTTTAGGACCTCCACTGATGATGCCATGATCCCTGGCTACATCTGCTGCTCTTCTGCGTGCAGCATTAATCATGTCCATTATGTGGTGTCAAACCCGCTCATATATCCTGCTCTGATGACCAGTGGCATTCACATCAAGGACAAGGTCAGCCCACAATGCTGCCTGCCATTCCCTGTTTTGCCTGTCCTTGGACAGTAGGAGTTCATGGTGTTGCCGGAGGCCTTCAAGTATAATATCATTCTCCACATCTGTGAAATGTACATGGCATCTTGGGTATATGTTTCCTGAAAGACAACAGAATGGAAACACATGTCAGGATCACATACAAAGAAGTACACTATGTAGAAATACATCAAGAACAGAATGTCTGGCATTATGCACTGCTTGATCACACATGTCATAATCCACAGTGTGCAAACCTACTAAGTGTGTGAATATAACAAAATACTAGTGGTAGTCAGTTATCCCGATGTGTGCCATGACAGATACTGCTGTATGGTCACACACCTAACACTGGAGTTTATTGTAGTGTGTCTCATAGGGACTACCCCCCGATAATATGTCAAAATAACAGTGCCAAACAAATAGCAGTGTGCTATTACAACCACTATAAAGGGACAGTCCCATGAGACCAATGTGCCACATTGACAAAAAAGCATTCCACACTTGATGTATTGTACATCTTCTGTAGGTGTAACAAATCTGGAGATCAATGACATGTTATTATCACAGTTCTAAGATAGGTTTAATGCTGTAATCCCTATTCCCTGTAAGTATATTCACACATCTACATCCTGTTGTTAACAAAAAAGGTTACATACCTACTGGAGTGCAAAACGCCTCTGTTGATATATGGTGATATTTAAGTTTTTGCAAATGCATGTTCTGTGTGCAGAAAGTCTCATATAAAATGGTTCCCCATAGCCAGCATGTTTGTCTTTTAACATGCTTCTGATTAGCAGGTGATTTCCTCTTAACCAATCTGTGGTTCTGAAATGCTAATTGCAGCCAGCACAGCTGATCTGCACTATCATCAGCCAATGACATGCAACCACTGTACAAGATATAAGGCCTCCGTGTAGATGACAAATCCTTTCTGATATGCTGTGCTGGACATTACTGGGGTGAGGAGACTATGTGATTGCAGAGGGTAGGTCTGCAGCAGCTACTGTTACATAGAGATGTGTGTGCTACAGGCGGCAGCTGCTGCTGCAGGTAATAGGCCTAGGCAGACAGTGTGAACACTCTGGAGGGCAACAAACTGTAGGAGTAACTGTGGAAGCTGTGCCAGCCTTCTAGCAGAGGCAGAGTCAGAGTGAGAGTACCCATTCCACTCCAGTTAAAGAATGTGTTTAAGGTAAGTATATTAGGCAATGGTATAATTAACAGAGTGTTAGGCTACATGTTTGTTGTGTGCTTGAGTAGCATAGGAGATACATATCACATTATGTCTACCATTTGGGCAACTGTCAAGCCACATATTACATGTTTGTTGTGTGCTTGAGCAGCATAGGGGATACATATCACATTATGCCCACCATTTGGGCAACTGCCAGGCCACATACTACAGTTGGCTACTCATTTGGAACATGTATGCTGGCAGTCCTTTTTACAAGCAGGGGCTCTGTATGTGTAAATTAGTTGTGCAGCTGTGCTAATCTGCACTGTGAGTTTGAAAGGAATGTGTAATACAGTCTGATAGTAGTGAGCCTCATCTGCACTACCTGTGTTAAAATCTTCTGTGAATGCATACTAATGCATGATATGACACTTTATGCACTTATAGTTTTGCTATAGGGCTATGTGAAGTGTGTTCCTATCTGCAGGCCTGTGAATTTCATCAGTGACAAGCAGGCATTTTATTTGAAATGCATTGCATGGATAAAGAGTGCATGACTCAGTCATTAATTGCTGGCTTCACAATAATGTAATTTAAATGCTACAGACCACTATTTTGAACCCAGGACTGTGTGCATGGGAAAATGTACTGTTTACAAGGCATTTACAGACTGAGCTTCTGAGTCACTGTTATGACAGGTGTATTTGCAAGATATAAGTACACACATACAGGCTGTGACATACTTTTTTTACAGCCATCATTATGTGCATGGCTTTATATTGATGTATTTCTGCACCGGGGTGCCAGTTGTACATGTATTTTGCCAGTTATGCCTTAGCAGGTGTATTTGTAAATGTTGCTGATAAAAGGGGACATTTATCTGCTATTACAGACCATACTTACATCCATTATTCTGTGTTTGGCTTTCTAGTGGTGTAGTCTTGCACCAAACTCCAAGGTTTACTTCCAATTTTTTTCATTTATCTTGAAGCAAGTTTGTTTCCATGACACAGCTCACTGCGCAGCTCTGCTTAAACATGCTTAATGAGTGTAACTTGCAATTACTATGTTTTGCTGAAACCACCTATTTTAATTAACAGCTGTGTGGTGTGGCAGGTTAATCCAGTGGTCTACAGGTGCAGTGGCATTGGGTTTGAAATAGGGGACAGGTGTGTACTTTGTACATGTTTATTATTTAAAACACATATATAAATATATCTCCATTTAACTGAGCTAAGCAAAGCTGTGCGATGCATTGCATCATGTCGCACAGCATCTCACTAAAATATATAAAGAAAAATGGGGAGATAGGAAATTGGTGAAATGGGATGCAAGCAGGGGGGAGAACATAGTGAAAGGCAGGTAGGTATGTGCAGGAAGGGTGCAGGAAAAATATAGCTATCAATTTCTTGTACAGCAACAACTGTGCACTTTGACAAAATTTGTAGATGGCTTTGGACTCTAACCCCCATAGAGAGGGGTGAGGACAATATAATTGAATTGTTAAGCCAATTGGACAAAATTATGTGTGCCCAGTGGACACATGCAAAATGAAGAGCTATGTAATGGACAATATTTTTTTTGGGACAGGTGCCCATTTTTTTTAAGGTGAGAGTGGAATGTTGCGGAAGGTATATAAGTACATGTAGAGGAGGTAAGCTGGTAGGTGTGGAACCTTTTGCAGACAGACACGATGGACAAGACAGCAGATGGGGGTGGTGTGTGACACAAGAGTTGGGTAAATACCTTGGGTGGGGAGGATGTTGTAGAATCTCAGTTCAATGTACCACCACAAGGTAGCAGCATGACTCACATCCCCAACCATGGGACTGTCGGCACTACTCCATCACTGCCCCAAGGGTGGCAGTGGTGGAGGCTGGGCTCTAGGGCAAGCCTGCTCCACCAGGATGGCCCACATGTTCTCCATCCGACGCAGGCATTGTCCAAACCCATGGTAGAAGATCCTGCGTACCAATGAATAACCACAACAGGAAAATTGCTTGAAGAAAGAACCACCAGCTAGTAAACCAACAAAAATTTATTTCTCTGACATCTTCATAGGTTCATAGGTTCATAGGTTTACACTAGGCTATCTGCCCTAAGGCATTTATAAGCCTAGCCCAAATTTTTGTGGCTTACGCCACCCCTTATATGAAAAAATACTGTGCCCATTAGTTTGTTGTGCCTCTGTCCAGCAGTGGCACAGAGATGATTCCCGGGGTAAACCTACGATCTCCCATCCACAGGTCTAGATTTCTCTTGAACAGAGTCAGCGAGGTGCTCTGCCTCACATGGACCGGGATTTTATTCCACAGCATAGGGAGTCTCTGAGTGATAAATCTATCCCTCCAGCACGTCCTATTTATATCCGTGCTAAGGTTTAAGTCGCTTGCTCTAGTGGTTTTGGTGGATTTGGATTTTGTGAGGTGGAGCATGTCCATTAATTCTGGGTTGGACATGGCCTTGTATGTCAGGCACATGTCACCTCTGAGCAGACGGTATGCGACTGAATAGAGCTGGAGTTTCTTCAATCTGGCAGCATATGACAGATTTTGGAGTCCCTTTATCCTTTTGGTGAGGAACTTTTGGGGTCTCTCCAATTGCTGCAGATGTCGGGTGAGATACATCCCGAATGGGGCATTGTACTCGATCATTGGTCTGATAAGTGAAGAGTACAGGGGAACAATGACCTCACTAGATCTGGATGTGAATCCTTTCATGATCAGGTGGACAATGTAGAAGGTCTTTCTAACCACTTTAGCAACATGAGTGTCAAAGAAAGGCCACTGTCAACCTGGGTCCCCAGGTCCCTGATAACCTCTTCTGTGCTTAGTGGATTGCCACCTATATGGTAGCTTGGGGTTACCTTGTTTTTCCCGAAGGGTATGACTATACATTTTTGGCGTTTAACTTCAGGCCATGGCTCTGGCACCAGCTATCTGTTTCCGTGAGTCCCTTCTGAAGGATATCCGTGTCCGATGCACTTTCCACTATGGCACCCAGTTTGCAGTCGTCTGCAAACTTTGTCAGCCAAAGTCCTCCCATGTTGGCCTGTACTTCTGAGAAGTAGATGCCAAACAATAGGGGCCAAGGACCGAGCCCTGTGGGACACCACTTGTGACCGGCTTGGAGTCTGACACAGCGCCAGCAACTCTAACCCTGTGGGTTCTGTCCTTAAGCCAGTTTGCAACCCATCTTGTGACATATGGGTTTACATTTAAGCTGGTAAGTTTTTCTACAATACCGAGTGGGGTATTGTGTGAAAGCCTTGCAAGGTCAAGGTAGGCTGTATGGACTGCCTTTCCTCATCAATGGCCTTGGTGACTGTTTCGAAGAAGTCGACCAAGTTCAAAAGGCATGATCTTCCCTTGACAAAGCCAAACTGGGTCGGGTCCAATGTCTGCAAGTCCCTATATGTTTGTTTATGCGCTCGATTATGATCCTCTCCATAGCTTTGCAGACTAGACTTGTTAAGCGTATGGGGCGGTAATTACCAGGGTACGTAGAGGCGCCGCCTTTGTGGAGTGGGACCACAGTTGCCGTACGCCACTCCTTGGGCACGTATCCTGTGGTAAGGCTGAGATTAAACAGCTGCCTTATGTGTGGGTTTAATTCCTCATTTAGCTCGTGTAGCACACAGCCGGGGACACCATCCGGTCCCATTGATGCTGTGTTTTTAGCTTTAGAGAGAGCAGCTTTCACCTGCGCATTTGAGATGTCCGGGAGGCTACACTCGGCTGGAATAGTTATCTCTCCTTTAGGGGGGGAGAGGGGGGTGAAGTTTGCACTGAACCTGTCTGCCAGTATGTTGGCAATGTCTGTGGGTTCAGTGATTTTTGTATCATTTTGGACTAATTCTGAGCATATCTGGGAGTTTCCACCCAGGTTCCTAACATAGCTGAAAAAGGCCTTATGATTGTCCTTTGAATCCATGGCAATTTTTCTCTCAAAATTGGCCTTAGTTGATTTCATGAGTGCTCGTATTTTTTTACTAATAATGATCAGGGGTGACAAGTCTTCAAGGAGTACAACCTTGCATAGCAAACCTGGTAGATCATCATGGGTGACAACTCCCCCACCACCACCGCTCCCAGCGGGGGGCCATGCTCTGTCCCATGGGGTGGTACTACCTGACACCACAGGTAGTGCAGGGGTAGCAGAAGGGGCACCAGCAGGCTAGGTTCCAGGCATGCTGAGACCCGGTGCCATGGCCAGAGGAGGCAAGGTAGGCGGATCATGAGGAACCAGCAGACCTTGATGCACTGTAGTAAAGTAATTATAACAGTAAGTTAAGGTTAGTAATAACCAAATCAATGTTTGTATTAACAGAATGGAATATAATATTTATTAATCCAAATACATATTAAGGTATATTATGTGTAATACAACATTTAGTAACATAGCAGTAAGTATGTTAACAGCAAGCATGAATTAAATCATAAGGCCAATAAAACAGTTAGTTTAACAAAATATGTTAGTATTAAATCATAATAATAAACAATAATAAATTAAAGAAGACAAGGGGTGGGGAGAGACAGGAAAACATACCATTAGTTATCTCGCAGATAATATTACTATACAGAGTTCTACTACATACTTCTACAGGTGTGCATTGTGCAGTGTTAATTGTGAGTACAGTGACTACAATTCTTCTAAAGCTGATGTAGCACATACAGTACATACCTCTCAAGCTGTTACCATGGGACAGTATGGGCCGAGCAGTAACAAATGGAGGTACACAACTACACAGAACAGTTTCACATAATGTGGACTTACATAACTACCAAGGTGTTCTGTAAATGGATTTGAAAATATATTGTATTACAGGTAATCATTTATGTGGTAATCATGAAACAGACAGATTAGGCAGTTGTAATTACATTATGAAAAATCATGACAGTTGAGAGGTATGTTTGTGTACATTAAGCAAACTACACAGCCATCATGCCTTAGTTGGCAGGCATGGGAGTCGAGCCCAAAAGCTGTGACTGCAGGGCACATCTGCATATAATGTAACAATTGACTGCAGCAACTTGGAACAGACATGCAATACTTCACCCTTATACTTTTTGTTCCTGGAATGGGAGGAGAAGAGAGTTATGTGACTGACATTGGCCTGGAGACAGCCTTGAACCATAGTATGAGTTGAGCAATACATTATTCGGGCCATTAGTTTTGCATTCTACAGCTACTACAGTTTTACACTTAACTGCAGTGTCATTAGAGCAGACATGCAATGAATTCAGCCCTAATGCAAATATTAAGACAGATTTATTTAGGAAAACACAATGCTGCTTAACACTTTATTGGTACTGCTGTTTATTATCTGTGAATTCTACACACAATATGTGTCCATAAAGTGGGCTACCTAACACATATACCTTTTGTTCCTGGAGTGTGGGGGGGGGGGGGAGCATTACGTGACTGAAACTGGCCTGGAGACGGCCTTAAACTGTAGTATGAGTTGAGCAATACGTTATTCAGCCCATTACTTTTGTTTTTTACATTTTTTACATTTATTACAGTTTTAGATGACTGCAGCAACCTTACCATACAATACAACACATAGAGGTCTAGTGCAATTATGTTATGACACCACAATCCTGCTGTACACATTTTTGCTGTTATTGGTTTTGTTTAGTGTTTATTGCAATACAGTTGTTATTGTTCATTTATTGCACTACACTTCCAATTGCCCATTTATTGCACTACCATTTGTATTGTTTATTCTTTATTGTTTATTGCACTACAGTTAGCATAATATATCCGTACTTACCACAGTCATGGTGCAACCTGGCCAGGCGCCTGGCATGGGACTGGACATTCCGAGCCTTCTCAGCTGAAGCTGTTAGGAGAGAAGCATACCAGAGAGAGCTTTGCAAACCTTGTTCCACCACCTCATTTGCATTTGTAGGTTCAAACCTAGTTGATGGGATAGTTTCATGCTAACAAAGTTGCATTAAAACATCCTCTGTGACCCGTATCATATCCATTGTGGTTCCTATTCAAAAAATGTGGGTTAATTTAGATCCTTGTAATTACTAACCCATAATCATAAAGGTAATTTCTTATACAGGAACAGAAAATATGATTAAAAGTTTTGGAAAGGAAAGAAATGAGTGACAGTTTGTTTCTAGATCATAATCAGTGTGGGTTCTTGAAGAGATGGCCCTGCTTTCTAAATGTAGTAGTTCTCTTTGAACAAATACATATTGGCATTAATACTGAGAGCAAAGAGGGTGTGTGAAATGAAGTAATTAAGTTAATAGATATCAAAAAGTTCCTTAAAAACATAACAGATAGTGTATGGCCTGAAGGGATGATTTAGGAGAGTGAAACAGAGTAGGATATAAAGAATCCAGAGCCACTGTTGCCACAGTTACAGGACAAAGCCTACTGCCCCACACTTCTGATAGCAGTACATAATCCCACAACTTTCATACGTCATTAGACCCTCCCTCACCATATCTCCAGAATATTACCTCCTCCCACAACCCCCCTTTCATTTTCTTAAGAGTCTGATACCACCTCTGTAACAGTCTCATCTGAAGATCAAAACTCAAATGAATTGATTCATTATACACCATGCTTCCTCCAAAATACTGAAAGTAAACTTGGATTTAAAGACGCTGTTACTCATGAGGCAAAAGTATTCATCTGGCTGTCTTATTCTTGATCATTACTCTTTATTATTTTTACACTAAGTTGTTTACATATTTTACTAGCTATGTAAAGTTAATACTACTTTAGTGATGAATAAAACAAAAAGCAAAAAGCTTATTTAAAAAAAGAACAGCTGCTTATATTACTTTGCCAGACTGTATTTTTCACAGGATTTTTGGAGATTTTGTTTTTGAAGTGTACAGTACTTTAGTTCTCTGATTATTTAAGTTTACTATAATGTGCTATGGTTTAGCAGAGCTAACATCAGTCCTCACAGCTTTGTGCACCTTACTTTACCCTTAGTGATGTTTTCCTATCCCATTCTGGACTTGGTTCTCACCAACATGGGTGACCGCTGCAACACTCTCATAGTATATTATTCTCTGGTGAGATCAGATCAAAAGTCTACCTCATTCAGAGCTTCTATCTCCCTCCAACCATAACCAGGCTAAAAAACTTCTCAAAAGCTGACTACAACCTCTTAAGGGAGGGTACCAGTAGCTTCACACCACTGCCTTCCTCTGCTGAACAGTACACCAGTGCAGTATACAAGCATCTGTACAACTACATGGACTCATCCATACCCAACACAACTAAAACCTGCTCCTCAAGGAAACATAAACCTGTCTGTTGGGCATCCTCTATCAACAGGCTTTACAACAAAAGGAAGAAACTGTTGTCTAAGGGTAAAAAGGAACAAATTCCAAATTGGAAAAATTCCCTCCTCAGCCTCAGCAAACAAATTAGATTACTAGTGAAAACCTCCAAAGCCAGTTATGAATTGAAACTAGCCTCCAAAACAAAGGGAAACCACAAAGCCTTCTTCAGTTACGTCAGGAACCTCCATGGCAAAGTCCAGGTTTCTTATGAATTAGTACTTAACGGTACCACTTACACTGATCCTGTTGACTTAGCCAACCCACTAGCTGATAGGTTTAGTGCAACCTTCACCCCTTAACCCCCCCAAAGGTGCAGTCAACATCCCCAATACTTGTCCCACACCTCACATCTCTGTAGATCAAGTGTTAAAGGCCCTATCCAAGGTAAAAAAACACAGCTACACAGCTTCCATGGGACCTGATAGTATCCCAGGCTGTATTCTGCACCATCTCCAGCAAAAAATAGCTTTGTCATTGAGCACCCTATTCAACCACAGCCTAATTACAGGCTTCATTCCAACAGAGTGCAGAACTGCCATTGTCATCCCCTTGCACAAAGAGGATGCCACTACTGACCCTGAAAACTATCACCCCATTACCTTAACAAGCCTGATCTGTAAAGCCATGGAATGTATTATTATGGATCTCATAAACCAGGACAAAAGCAATCTCCAAACACTTGACCCCACCCAATTCAGATTCCTCAGGGGCAGATCTTTCCTGTTCATAGGATCATAGGTAGTTACTAGGCTATCGGCCCAAGGGCCTAAGTAAGCCTAGCCAACAAGGTTCCCTGGCTTATGCTACCCAAGAAAGTTAATTTCCTGTGCCACTGTCGAGCAGAGCCACAGAAGTGATCCCTGGGGTGTATTTCCTATTTCCCATCTACTCATCAAGATTTTTCTTGAAGAGTGCTAATGAGGAACTTGCTTGACATAGATGGGTAGCTTGTTCCAGAGTATAGGAAGTCTCTGGAACAGGAATCTATCCCTCCAGCATGTCCTGTTTATTGTGGTGACAAGGTTTAGGTCCCTAGAGTGTGCAGCTCGGAGGGATTGGGATTTCTTTAGGTGTAGCATGTCCAACAGCTCTGGGTTTAACATAGCTTTATATGTTATGCAGAGATCTCCTCAGAGTAGGCGATTTTCTACAGAGTAAAGCTGGAGTTATTTGAGACGGTCAGTGTAGGGCATCTGTTTGAGGCCAGTAATCCTCTTTATGAGGTACGTCTGTGGCCTTTCCAGCTGCTGCAGATGTCTTGTGAGGTACATTCCAAAAGGGGCGTTGTACTCTATGATGGGTCTAATGAGTGCAGAGTAGAGGGGAACAATGACCTCTTTTTTCCTGGATGAAAACCCTTTTGTGATGAGGTGTGCCACGTAGAAGAATTTGCTGACTAATGTGGCAATGTGATTATCAAAGGAGAGACTACGGTCCACCTGGGTCCCAAGGTCTCTTATCACACATTTGGCATTAAGTAGACTGCCGTTTAAGTGGTAGTTCATGGTTACAGAGTTTTTACCAAAGGGGATGACACTGCACTTTTTGGCATTGACCTTGAGGCCATGCCTCTGACACCAGGCATCTGTCTCAGCGAGGTCCTTCTGTAGGATGTCCACATCATTTGGGGACTCGACTATGGCTCCTGGTCTGCGAACTTTGTTAGCCAGAGGCCTTCTGTGTTAGTCTGTACTTCAGAGAAGTAGATACTAAACAGGAGAGGTCCCAGGACTGAACCCTGTGGTACTTCACTTGTCACTGGTTTGAAGTCAGATTTGGAGTCTGCACATAGGCGACGGAACCATAGGGTGAGGGGGAGGGGGCACCCCCCCACACTTTTACAGCTGCAGAGGGAGGAGGACCCAACAGAGGACTCCTGCATGCTTTGCATGTTAACGTGAAGAATTTGAAAACAAAAGTACACGGAACTATGTTTGTAAACACAGCTGCCAGAGCCAACCATGGTAAGATGATGTTTTAATGTTCTCGTTCAGCTGCTTAGTTGTTATGGTGCTCATTCAGCTACTTAGTTATTTATGGATGGTGCTCGTTCAGCTTAGTTATTGTGTGTGTGTGTGTGTGTGTGTGTGTGTGTGTGTGTGTGTGTGTGTGTGTGTGTGTGTGTGTACCTTGAAGTCTCACTTTCTGTATGTTTTTCAGATGCCATACTTACAATTGCGGTAGCGCTATTTTCGTGGTTATTTTTTTGAAAGTTTGGTCGCTCACGTCTAGTGCCAAATTAATTCAGTATATGTATTTACTGATATTAAGTTGTCTATCTCGCCTTCATTCTTGCTGGTTGGGTTCGGAGCCAATCCTCGGCTCTGACTCGGCCATCTTCAAAAGCTCGAGAGCTGTATACTGGCTCGAGGCCACCCCATATCCCATGATGCTTGGTGCTAGATTTCCAGATCTCGTTTGCCACTTCGGCTGCAAGGTTGTCTACTGGCTCAGGTCATATATTTTCATTATTTACTCATTTTTTTTGCTAAAAATTTATAGGCTTGTTAGTGTAGATTGTTCACACTAGTTAACCTTTCTATATATGTATACTTGTAGTATCTATAATTCTTTCTTAAACCTTCCCTATCCCTTCAGAAAACTCATTTTAGTTAGAGAGTTTTCCCCTCCCCCTTCACTTTCTTAGGTAGCCATTTAACTTAGAGGCTTTTCACTTTCTCTGTTAAAAAAAAAAAAAAAACTTTTAGCTCTTACATAGTTAATTTTGTTTAGCTTATATATACACAATATTGTCACACAATAGTGTCAGTTTTCTTGGCTGTGTTTTTGGTGTCTTAACTTAGTGTGTGTGGTAGTACTTACATCCTAATTTCTTTTGTGTGTTGTCCTTGGTTTTCTAATTCCTTTTCAGGTATGTCCAAGGATACCAAGGTGTCCGGATTCAAGAAGTGTGACTCATGCTGTCAGAAAATGTCTCTGACAGATGGTCACACTTCTTGTGTCTATTGTCTCGGCACCATGCACCTGCAGGGCTCTTGTTCGGTTTGTCATGCCTTCAGCCCAAGAGTCCTGCAGGAGCGTAAAAATAAGTTAATCCTACGTGGATTACTTAAACAGGATTCACCGGCAAAGACTCAGCCTGTGAAGGCCTCTAAGCCACCTAAATCTTCGGCTCCCGGTTCGGAGCTGTCGATGGGTGAAGCAGTTCCTTCAGCCTTGGTTTCGGCCAGACCGATTTACCTGTCTCCCAGTCGGTTCCGACTCTCCCTTCGAAGCCGACAGGGAGTCGAAAGAGATCTAGGTCTCCCTTCCTGGAGTCAATATGCTCGGCTCTGAGGTCTCCTCTGCTCCAATCGGAGCACAGTCATCGGTCCCACTCTTCTCGGTCCTCAAGACTATCCAATCATGACGTTGAGAGAGTAGTCAGTAGGCTGTTAAAATCTCAGGCCCTAACAAAAATGTTGTCCAGCCCCCCTCATCAGGTGTTGGCTCCATCTTTATCTACAGTTATTTCTCCTCTGACTCCTTCCTTGAGCTTGGAGCCAGAGTTCGTTAGGGTTCAGGTCGTGGAATCGTCGGCACCGATACCTTCTGCTTTGGTTCCGTCATCGGCTCCGATCACTTCTTTGGTACCGTCCTTGGAAGTGTCTGGGTGCCGAGACTCCCTCGTCAGCTCTGAGGGGGCGAGTGGCATCGGACCCTTGTCTGACCTCGCTCTCGCTCTAGGAGCTTCGGCGCAGGTGAGCTCAGCTCCTACATTGGCTTCGGAGCCGTCCCCCTTGGTGCGGAGAGGGATTCCAGTCTCTTCGAAACTGGAGCCTTCTCGGCATCTGAGCAGGGATGCCTTCAAGATCATGAGGAGTGTGCTGGCCCCTGAGTCAGCCCCACAATCATCCCCACCGGCTCCTTTCACTATGGTGCTTACGTCTCCCTCTGTCCCTCCTCCAGACCCCAAGCATGGGAAACCAACGCTCCAGGGCACCCCCATGGGTGTATCTTCCTCTTCCGAGGCCTCCCCTGATCATTCAGAGGAGCCACCTCATAACAGCAAATGCAAGAGGAAGCATGTTGACTCCCCTGAGTCTGTCACATCAGATACCAACTTGGAGGATTCAGAAGGGTCCCTGAGATCCCCCTCTGAAGATGTCTCCTTCTCAAACATCCTTGAGATGCTTAGGCAGAGGGAGAACTGGACTACCCTAAGCCCCTCCGAGGATGAATTGGTATTCCTGGATGCATTTGGATCCCGACCTTCCACCTCCTGGGTGTCTCCACCTTTTGACCCACTGATGTCCGTAGTGGTTCGGAAGGTGTGGTCAGCTCCAGACACAGTGGAACCCACCCCCAGAAGACCTGCTAAATTCATAACGGCACCACAGGATAAACAGTTTTTGACCAAAGGTGTCCCTGTTGATGCCATGGTGGTAGCGGCGGCCACAAAGAAGTAGTTGGCTGAAACTTCTTCATCTGTCCATCCCCCTAACAAGGAGTCCAGGACGATGGACAGATATGGGAAGTGGATGTTCTCTTCAGCGACCTTTTCTATGAGGTCTCTGAATTATTTGTGCCACTTTACCTGCCTTCAAAGGGATCTCCTTAAAGAGCTTGGAGATACCCTCCAAGATCCATCAGCTGAGGGGGCCCGGGCTAAGGCAGCCTCCTAGCTGGTGACTCTTAATTCAGTGGTGAACTCCTCCATGAGGCTCATTTCTTATGCAGCCAATGGTGTGAGTAGGGCCACAGGCACAGGTGTTGCTCTAAGGAGACATGCTTGGATGCGGCTATGTAACTTTGCGGAACCTTTTAGAGCATCTTTCACCAACACCCCCTTTGATGGTTCCTCTCTTTTTGGATCACAGATGAAGGACACCCTTACCAGGTGTGAACAGGAAAGCAAGACTCTCTCTGCCATGGGAGTCCATTTTTCTACTCCTTCCAGACCATATCCCAAGGGTGAGAAGAGTGGAAAGATGTGATTCTGGAAATCTCAGGGAGCCTTGCCGGACACACGTGGTGAGTTCCCATCCAGGGGCAGAGGAGGGAACAATAGTAGACGCCACCCTTGTGGCAGATGGGGTCCGCAAAACCAGGGCAGCAGAGAATCCTTCTCTGAGAAGCCCTCCCACCATCTCTGAAGGGTTGCCCGACTGCCCACCTCCGGAGGCAGTCGGGGGAAGATTATCTCTGTACCCAAGAGCCTGGCAAGACATAACACAAGACAAATGGGTACAGTCAGTTATATCTGGAGGCTACAGAATATCCTTTGTTCACACTCCCGTAATGTCAAACAATTCCCTTCCAGATGTTCCACCCAATCTAAGGGATCAAGCAGTACAAGAAATTTCAGAACTGCTAAGAAAAAGGGCCATCCAGCAAGTCCCAGCAGACCAGCAAGGATCCGGAATTTACTCAAGGTTCTTTTTGGTACCAAAAAAAACAGGAGACTGGAGACCCATTCTGGATCTCAGCAGACTGAACAGGTCTGTACAAAGAACCAAGTTTCAGATGGTCATGCTACAGTCCATTATGCCTTTTCTGGGTCAGGACAATTGGATGTGCTCTATAGATCTTCAGGATGTGTACTACCATGTCAAAATGGACAGACGCTCCAGAAGATTCCTCCACTTCCGGCTGGGAGCCAGCCATTACCAGTTCAGAGCTCTGCCCTTTGGTCTCACCACAGCCCCCTGGGTGTTCACCAAATGTATGGCAGTAGTTACCGCCCACCTGAGACAGCAATGATTCTAGGTGTTTCCATATCTAGACGACTGGCTCCTTACTGCTACCACCAGGCATCACCTTCTGCGAGCCAGAGACTTGCTCCAGACTAGGTGTCTCATTAAATTTCAAAAAGTCTGCATTATTGCCCTGTCAGTCTATCACCTTTATAGGCTCAAATTTAAATACAAAAGACATGCCAGCGAGCCTTTCACCAGACAGGGTATTAGTGATTCGTCAATATGTACAGGTCTTATTAGCATGCATGAGAATTCAAGCCAGATTCGTCCTCCAAACTCTAGGTCTCATGGCAGCAGCTATCATACTTGTTCTTCTACCTCATTTTCACATGATGATCCTCCAGTGGCTGCTTTTCACCCAATGGTCCTTCCAGCAGCTTCCCATGTCTCACATGATTATGATCACAGAAGCATGCAAAAAGCACCTTGCATGGTGGATGGTCTCCACATCAGTACCCCTAGGCAGACCATTTGTACCCCCCCAATTGCTACGGTTACCACGGATGCTTCCCTGATCGGGTGGGGGGGCATTATTAGGCAGGACAGTCCAAGGCACCTGGCAACCTCACGAGTACCACCTGCATATAAACGTCTTGGAGATGAGGGCTGTGCTTCTAGCGTTGCAAGCTCTTCAGGACTCTCTTCCTACCAGGACCATTGCAATTCAAACGGACAATATGTCAGTAGTGTGGTACATCAACAAGCAGGGCGGAACCAAGTCCTACCCCCTATGTCGAGAAGCACTCAGACTCTGGCAGTGGGCAATCTCTTCCCAATGGTTTCTGATCACAATGCACATCCCTGGGAAGTCCAACATCATAGCAGACAGGCTGAGCAGAGCAATTCTCATGCCTCACGAGTGGTCTCTGAATCAAGTAGTTGCGGACCAAATATTCCACAAATGGGGCCAGCCTTGCTGCGACCTTTTTGCCACCCCCTTCAACAGCAAATGCAACAAATTCTTCTCTCTCCTTCCACTTCCCGGACATTTCCCCAGAGACGCTCTAGTCCACGATTGGCCTCAGAGATTTCTTTATGCATACTCTACATTTCTCCTTATTCCAAAACTGATACAGAAAGCTACCATTTTGGGCTGCAAAATGATCCTCATTGCTCCTTACTGGCCTTAAAAAATATGGTTCCCGTTCCTGCATCATCATCTTCTCGAGCAGACTTGGACTCTGGACCCAGTTCCAGACCTTCTGATCCATCAATTGGGCAGGCTGCACCAATCCCTGCAATCTCTCTAGCTCACTGCTTGGTTGCTCCACTTCCAACCTTAGCCAGGCTTCCAGATATCTCCCCGTCTGTGCGGGAAATTATTTTATCATCGCACAAGTCTTCCACTAGAAAAACGTACGCTAGTAAGTGGAAACGTTTTTCTTCCTGGGCAGAGACTAAGAGTATAGACCCCTTTTCAGCCCCTATACACCAAATTTTGGATTTTCTTGTGGAACTCTTCCATTCTGGGTCCACTTCCGCTACAGTTAGAGTTCAGTTAGCTGCAATTTCAAATTTTCACATTGGCCTGTCAGGAAATAATATCATGTCTCATAAGCTGTTTAGAGCCTTTCTCAAAGAGACTACTCTGCTCAGGCCTCCAGTGAGAGATCCTCCACCTCTGTGGGATCTAAATTTGATTTTAGCTTCTCTAATAATGCCTCCCTTCAAACCTGCAGCTTCTTGTTCCCTGAAGTTTTTATCTTGGAAAACTCTCTTTCTGGTAGCCATTACTTCAGCCAGAAGAGTTTTGGAACTGCAGGCTCTTTGTTCCTGTCCTCTGTACCTAGTGTTCCACAATGATAGGGTCGCTCTCAGGACTAATCCTTCCTTCCTTCCTTCCTAAGGTCTCTTCAGAAAATAATTTGAATCAGTCCATATACCTTCCTGTGTTTTTTCTCAACCATTCCAACAGGGCGGAATATAAGTTGCATCAGTTAGATGTTCACAGGCAACTACATTTCTATTTACATAGAACTAAGAATATCAGGAAATCGGACCAACTTTTCCTTTCTTATGCTGAGGGTAAACAAGGTCTTCCAGTCTCAAAAGTAACCTTGTCCAGGTGGTTGACTTCTATCATCACATTTATCTATCAACTGAGGAATAAAGAATTACCTGTTAAACCAAAAGGTCACTCCACCAGGGCTTTAGCCACTTCAGTGGCCTTTCAGGCTAGGTTTCCCATGGAATCTATTTGTGCTGCAGCCACGTGGGCCAACCCACATACTTTCATTTCACATTATAAGTTGGATGTGGTTTCCAGAAACAGAGCAGATTTTGGTTCCACTGTTCTGAAGAGTTTGTTCCGTTGAGCCACCCAGGATTTTAGGTGCTAGGGACGGTGTCCCAACCAGCAAGAATGAAGGCCAGATAGACAACTTAACATAAAGAAGTTATGTACCTACCATAACGTTCCATGTTAGTTGTCTTCTTCTCGCCTTCTTTCTTGCGTCCCACCCTCCATCCCCCTATCCTTGTAGACCGAGAAGAGTTCCTTATGTTTTTTTTTTTCACTGGCTGAGTCTTCTCTGGCTATTCCTTTCTGTCTAGTAGCCTCTCTGGAGGTTTTATATATTCCAGGATAGGATCCTTTCCTTATTATGTCTGCAGTTAGACATACCAAATGAGATCTGGGTATCTAGCGCCAGGCATCATGGGGTATGGGGTGGCCTCGAGCCAGTATGCAGCTCTCAGGCTTTTGAATATGGCCGAGTTGGAGCTGAGGATTGGCTCTGAACCCAACCAGCAAGAAAGAAGGCGAGAAGAAGACAACTAACATGGAACATTATGGTAGGTACATAACTTCTTTTTCCATAGCTGTTTGTGGTGGAAATACTCCCTCCCTATGACATTTTGCTTATTTGTTCCACATTATGAAGGCCAGGAAGGACAGTGTTCCTTGTTTTGGAGAGGGAAGGTTGAGAAGTATCAGCATTACTGTGACAAGACAGGTGAATGTCTCTTTCTGCACACACAAAATAGTTGCCTATCTTATTATAAATGACAAGTTCCTGAGTCATCCAAACTCAAAGCATATAGCTTAAGACCAGGCCTTAATCCAATATGTGCCACTCTAAGAATCGGTGTAGTTTATTTTCCATCGGAATAAAGTTTCTCTTTGACACAGACTATTACCTACATTCTTTCAAGTAAAGGGCGTGACATCAGGCATTCTTACATGTACAGTACAGTTATTCCAGAATTACATTCTCAAAGCTATATTATACCCATTATAATTTTTCTGAAACTGTGAGTCTTTAAATTCTATCCTTAAATGCCATCTCAGATGGATAGGTTTATAAGATGCTCAAGTATTTACAAGGAGATTATTGCAAAGAAAATAGAAATGAATTATAGAGTGTGGGATGAAGAATTAAAAAAATGACCTGGTTGATCTTAGGCTCAGCCTTATCATCTCTAAATATTGAACTCTTAAATCAAAGCATGACAGTGGATGCAGTACTTCGGGTCACAGTCTAGATCAATGCAAACTGGCTTTTCAGTGACCAAATGTGTAATTGAAAGGCCATAAAAATGTGCACTGTTTCCCTGGGGAGAGAAGCCCCATGCTTGAATGAGGTTCATTAATTTGTAATATATCTAGCTGAAGTCTGTTCAGTCAAGATCAGTAGATTGAATGGGTTTCTGATGAAATTTTGTAGATGGTAACACAGTCCCTCTACCTATCCATGCAAGGAATTGTGCTCCTGCACTCCCAAACTAATGTTACTATCTCTGTGGTCACATTATCTTGGGATTAAGGTATAAACACATTTATTAGAGTGAACTCATTTTCTCAGTGTTGACTGAATGGGTCTTGATGACAGAGCTTGCAAATTAGTGAATAAATACTACCACACACTAAAGTTGCTACCCTGCAATCCTGCTTAATAGAATAAACTGTGATGATGCTGCACCTCAGAAAAAATTGTGTGACACTTCAGAGAAATGCAGACCAGCATAACTGACCATGGCAACTGGTATGGGATGAAGTAGCCTGCAACCAGAGGTATATCTTGTAAACTCACAAGGACCCACCACGAACCACCATAAATGAACAAACAATTTATTTAGAAGAGAGAACAAGCGCTTTCACGCACTATCCTAGTGCGCTTCCTCAGGTTACATTGCAAAAGGCAAACCCTTATCATTATATACAAAATATCCACCCTAATTAAACAATTAGATCAAACAATTAAGCAGGTTTATAAGCATTTAAAAGGGTAAACATGCTTAGGAGCCATCAGAGTTGTTACTAACTGTGCTAGAAAAAAACAAATTTAGTTAAAATATATACACATATAAATGCCTTGAAAACAGATCTTCAAACGCTTGAATACTAATTTGATTACATAGTGTATATATTCATAATAGAATGTACAAGTTAAAACAACAACCTAGAGAAATTGATCTATATAAAGACTGTGTATATATATATGGATAGGCATATGAAAAGGTCCATTTGCAACATATAGATTCAATAAAATATAGAAGCGATGTCATCAAATAAGATGTTAAAAGACCGATGGTCATAAATACATACTAAATATACTATCATCAATATTAAAAACAACAATGTGTGTGTGAGAAAGGGGAAAGGGTAGACAGGAAGAAGATAGGGGGAAAGAAAATGTATGGGAAGAAAATGGAACAAGGGAAGGTAAGAAGGGAAAGGAGGGAAAAAGGGGGGAGGGGAGGGCAACCAGAGGTACAAGTCCATAAAGTAATTGATATTAGCAGACAGATTTACAATGGATATATATATATATATATATATATATATATATATATATATATATATATATATATATATATATATATATATATATATATATATATATATATATATATGTATATATATATATATATATATATATATATATATATATATATATATATATATATATATATATATATATATATAGTCACCTCACAGCAAGATCCTCCCCAGTTTGATTCTTGGCTGGAGCTCCTTCTGTGCAGAGTCTGCATGTCCTTCCTGTGGTTGAGTAAACTTTAAAGACATGCAGGTAGGTGTGTGCCTGTGTGGGTGTGTCTTCTTTGAAGGTTGGGTGCCGGGCTGGCAACTCGGCACAGTAAAAATCCACTGCCAGTCATGAGCAGACTGGACTTCTGCTGTGGCGACCCCTAACTGGGAAAAGACAAAAGACAACAACATATATATGTGTATATGTGTGTGTATATCTATCTATATATATATATATATATATATATATATATATATATATATATATATATATATATACGCACACACACACACACACATATATATATATATATATATATATATATATATATATATATAGTGTGTGTGAATGTGTTATTTATTTATTTTCCTAAGCATTAAAATGACTTGCATTTAAAAATGTTTACAGAAATTGGTCACATTGTATGAAAATGACTGGTAGTCTTATTCTGATTTATTTATTCTTTTTAAAAGTAAAAAGAAAATACAACTCACTACACAGTTGTAATTTTCTGAGAAATACAGGGTTATTGTTATTAACCAATCTCTATTTCATATTTGCTGAATTTTAATGACCCATATTCCCTTGAACATTGAGAGTTTAAGGGAAACAGAATATGGTAACATGGGACCCTATCTTATCTAGAATGTTTTTATTGCTCATGGAGCATGCAGTAAGGGTGGATTAAGTGCTAAGACAGGACATATTTAAACTATACTATTTGCATCCATTCCAATTAAGCTAAATGGCATCTGAAAGACCAGTGTTATTGTTAAGATTCAAGGAAAAGAGAGAGACACAAAATATGGGTCCTTAAGCAGAAATTATATGATAAAAATGATTGGCATTATTCATTTAAAGAGTAGCAAATGCACTGCTATGAGATGGCAGTGAATCTCTGGGAAGTAATTAAATATTCTGTATATGCCTGAAGGAATATGCTGAGAATTTTGAAAACTTTAATTCCCATAGCCAAGAGACAGTAACTGTACACTTCATTTAGGAGTGAAACAGTTAAAGAATATCAAAATCAGCTATGATAATAAACACCAAAAGATATTGCTATAAACTGAATTGTGCAGCTATTTTTATGGGAATTCATAATGGAAATACAACAGGTTTCAATAAGCTCTGCTGTAATTTCATTGCGCTCCTGGCACTGGACTAGCGGTACAGGACCTAGCACCTAATTTTTCCACTTTGACAGAAAAGCCACTCTTCATGTCAGCTCCCCTTTCAAAAATCTGTGTCAAACCTGTCGGCGTCTATTAATCACCTCTCTCATTACCCAGGTCATTTCAACCAACATCTGACCCTCATCCAGAACTCATCACTTATATCAGAAAGTTTCTTTTTTTCCCACCTCTTTAGATTTACAAATTTTGCTATGTCATAAGTGATACATTGCACACATCCTATGTGCCAAAAAACAAGACAGCAAATTTATTGTGTCCATATTCTGTTAGCTGAAATGATTGCATCACTGCAAAATATCTTATGCTTAGCATTTGCTGTTAATACATATGGGGGGTGGATTAGTCTATGAGCTACACAGCGTGACTATATATATTTGTGACAAACCCTATGAACAGTCGTCGTGCTGGATACTGACTTTGCTGGGGCTGATAGTGGAGACACAAGACAGCCTACTAATTATACAGAATGTGCAAATCAACACTTCTAGCCTGGTTCTTTTCTATCATCCTTTCCTTGCCTATTTTGCTTTGTCATCCAGTTTTAGATTCTGGGGAGGTATTGTATCAGCTTCCAGGAAAGGCTCAAACTAGCTCTAATTATTTGTTTTAATAAACTTGTGTTTTTAGTTATTTTTAAACTTGCCTTATTATATCTGTATAAATCCTTGTAGGTGTTTTGTGCAGTTTGCTAACATTATCTTACCATAAATTGTGTGAATGAATGAATGAATGAATGAATGAATGAATGAATGAATCACATAAATTATATACCGCAATTATTATCTGAGACCTATGAATGAATGTTGAAATTCATTCATAAATGCATTTCCCAGTTATGAATATTTCAGTTAATAACAGAATTATAACTCCATTTGCTATAAGTTACATACAGATAGTTACAGGCAAAGAAGAAAAACACACTTTATGATAATGCATATTATACAAGTATGACACAAGTCAGTGTAGAGGTATGCAGGTAAATACAGAGATGAAACTGCAGTGGAGAAGCTCCAGAGGATGTACTTCCACAAGTCTGAGGTAAGCTATAAGGAACAGACTCTTCCTTTGAAGATTGGGATTCCAGAATGGAATTTCTTAAATAATTAGGTTCATCCCCAGATAAACACATTCATTTCTCACTAAGACTTATACATAAAGAATATTTATTTATACATAGCTGTAAACTTAACAAGCATTATTTATTATTTTATTTTCTTAGCTACAATGATATCAGAAACCCAAAGGCCTTTCTAGGTAAGGAACATTTCACAATTCAAACCTAGGGATATTACTTTAATCAGCACATCTTTGAAAGGAAGCACACAGCAAAGAAAACATTCAAGCTCCTCCCACACAAATGCTACATGCAAGGACTGAACCCCAGATCTTAGAGATGTAAGATTGGAGGACTAAGCAATGTGCCACCATATCACTCAGATTACTGAACATAGCATTGTCAGATACAAGAATTGATTTTAAATGATGTGTTGTTTTATAACAATAGGCAAAAAGGATGTCTTATAATGATCACATGAGAAAGTGGATTCTTACTTTTCACGGAAACATCTGAATGGAAGTTGATGTGTAAGAGATAAAACTGTATGAGACAAGGACTTGGAAAAATGTTGATTTTCTTTCCACACCGTGCAACATGCTATATAATGTCATGCATTTAATCAAAATATTTATATGGACTATTTGATTATTACAAACAGTGCTTGACAACTGAGGCTTTTGCAGATTATGTATTGCAAGTAATGCAATCCTCCCAAATGTATATTTTTATTTTATAGATAATTTGTTAACTGTGGTAAAGTTATGATTCACAAAAGGTTCAGTTACAAATAAACAATTTGAAAATTCAGTTTAATAATATAACATTTATGTATGATTGCCACTTGCATTTGTTTACCACTTCTTTCCCTTCCTAGTGAGATGGAAAGATGGCACAGTTTCTTAAGGAAAGTGTTAGGCTTTTGCTTTGACAATTTAAATGACATTTTGCATGTTTCAGAGCCTTAATACCGGCAACACATGATATTCAGTGAGGATCGCAATTCCCATATTCATTCATTTAAACAGTTGCAGCGGTGCAGCTATATCAATGATGCTAACACTAGATTAAAAGAACTGGCAATGGAAAAACAAGGATAGTTGTAGCAGACTGGAAGATATTTTTTCCTTCCAAAATTTAAATAGTGATGTATATAGAGTGTGTGAGTTTTTAAGTGAGGTATGGTGCAAGTGGAAAGTGAGCAAAAATGTAATTAGTTGTAAGAGACAGTAACAAAAAAAAAACTTTGGTGGGAAAAAAAAGGAGCACAGAATAGTTAATTCAGAGGTGGGAAACTGAGTTTGACTGTAGGATTCTAGCATGTTTTGGTTAAATCTGGGGTAGCTCAGATAATGAAACATAGGAAGTCATAAGGAAAGTCATTAAAGTTAACACAGGATACAGTAAATATAACTCACAGGCTTGAAAAAATAATTTTAACAGAAGTCATATATCATTTAACACTTCAGTGTTCTGTACATCATGTTTTAACTCTGTTAACACAGAGGTTATTGGTTTTAATTAACCTGGGATTGGGAGTTGGTATACTTACCTCAGAAACACAAGGTACAGGATTTCATAGAATCATAGGAGGTTACTGGGGGCTTTACAAGCCATTGTTCCTTCACAAACCAGGAGAAATAGCCTGTATTAGTGTGTGCATTTATGAACAGCACCAACTGCCCCTATCCAAGAGGGACATATATGAAACCCCCATGGTGAATTTAACGTTTCCCATCCAACTGTCCAAATTACACTTAAATAATCATTGAGGAGCTCTGTTTAACCTGAATTGAAAGTTTGTTCCAGAGATGTAGCAGCCTGTGGGAGACATCTCGCTCTCTCTCTCTCTCTCTCTCTATCTCTAGAGCCTTGAACCAGGTCTCATTCACTGCACATATATTGATGTTCTCCATTTTAAGGAGTGCCTTGAATGAGTGCATTTTAAGATTTAGACTTCTAGCACTAAGTAGCATTACCCTCAGTTTTTGCTTGCCTGTTCCTGTTATGGTGTTGAATTTGTCATTTGAACCTTGCCTAAAAAAGGCACTATAGGGTGGCAAGACCCTTATCCAGTATCCGGAATCCCAGGGGTGACAGGTGCAGGCCATCTCTGGCAAAGTATCGTGGTCTGCCGACCATGTCGTCCCAGACTGACAGATACTGGATCCCCTTAGAATGACACCAGAAACTTAGCCAATTGTTGAAGTCAATCATTTTGTCCTTGTACTGCAGTATCATTCTGGGTGATGGCAGGATGTTACTCAGGGCTAGAGTCATACCTGCCTGGGCTACAAGATTGGAGAACTCTTCCATGTCTCTTTTCATGTAGTCCAGGGAGGTATGTCTCAGGTCGTTCACATCAACATGGACAATGACAGAGTCATATTTGTATTTATTGTGGAGTGACCTGAGTGCGTGGGTTATGTGGCAGATCCTGGCACCCGACAGGCAGCTGACAGTAACCTTCTCCTTGTTTATCCTGGTGAGTGGGACATTAGTGTGCCTGACTATAGAGTCACCTATGACTAGTGTGTTGGTTACATTGTTTTGCCTTATGGGCTGTGGTTTATTTGCACACTGAGTCTGTGGACTGTCATTTGGGTTGTGTTGGGGGTGAAGGTTGCTTGTGTTTCTGCTTTGGAGGTCTCTGTTGCTTGAGCAGATTATTATAGAGAGCCTCTGCAAATATTTTTGTGTTTCTATGAGTGTATTTTTGGTGGTGTAGGTTTAGTGGGACTATGTGATGAGTGTGGTGTGATGCAGGTGTTTACCTTCTCCTCTTGACTGTCAAGTTCAGTCTTGGTTGGAGAAAGCTTTACCTCCAGTTTGGCTAGATAAGTGCATCTCTCATAGGTTGTGGTGTTGGGTGGTAGGAGGAGAGGGTTGTCTGTGTACATGAGGCAGTTGCTACATTGCCCCAAGATGCCCAGATTCATCAGATAGACAAGAGAGAACACTGGGAGTTGAGCCTTGGACATGCCTGAATAAAAAAATACTTTCCTCTAGACAGGTGAGGAAAGTAATTATAAGAACTGTTTTTCTCTAAGCAAGTGAGGAAAGTAAGTGCAAAAATCGTTTTCCTCTTGGTAACGAGGAATGTTGAGTGCTGTAGTAATTTGGTACTTATTTAGTGCTAACAAGTTCTGAACAAGTGCTGAGCATGAATAAGCAAATTCAAGTGCTAAAACTAAGAATTTGTACTTAGATCTTGTGGTAGATAGGATACCTAGTGCTTACCACTCCCACTGATAAGCTAGAAGGCTTCCCTCCAACACAGAAAGGCTTGGGGGGCTCAGAAGCTTACAAATAGTTCTGGATACAGCAAATCTGTATCTGGACTAGACTAGTTACAGGAAAGATGGGAAACAAGCGCAAACACGGGCTTTTAAACCAGTAAGTTGAAAGAGATGGAAAAACTGCCAAATGGCCAATAAACTACAACTTCTGGGCCAGATACCACTCTTGTGGTAGATAGGCTACCTAGAGCTTACCACTCCCACTCCGACTGATATGCTAGAAGGCTTCCTTCCAATACAGAAAGGCTTGGGGGGCTCAGAAGCTTACAAACAGTCCTGGATACAGCAAATCTGTATCTGGACTAGACTAGTTACAGGAAAGATGGGAAACAAGTGCAAATGCAGGCTTTTAAACCAGAAAATTGAAAGAGATGAAAAAACTTCCCAAATGGCCAATAAACTACAATTTCTGGGCCAGAAACCACTCTTGTGGCAGATAGGCTATCTAGTGCTTACCACTCCCATTGATAAGCTAGAAGGCTTCCCTCCAACACAGAAAGGCTTGCGGGGGGCTCAGAAGCTTACAAACAGTCCTGGATACAGCAAATTTGTATCTGGACTAGACTAGTTACAGGAAAGATGGGAAACAAGTGTAAACACAGGCTTTTAAACCAGTAAGTTGAAAGAGATGGAAAAACTGGCAAATGGCCAATAAACTACAACTCTGGGCCAGAAACCACTCTTGTGGTAGATAGGCTACCTAGTTCTTACCACTCCCACTGATAAGCTAGAAGGCTTCCCTCCAACACAGAAAGGGTTTGGGGACTCAGAAGCTTACAAACAATCCTGGATACAGTAAATCTGTATCTGAACTACACTAGTTACAAGAAAAGCAGGAAACAAGCTTAGATTTTTTTTTGTTTTTGGAAAGTGAGAAGGGAGAAAGTAGAAACAGAAGATAATTCAAAATTAAGATCTAAGTGGCTTGCCCTTCACAAATGTTCTCTCTGTATTAGGTAGAATGAGATAGTGACACTAGACTGGAAGAGAGCTGGGATAGAGCTGAACAGATGGGACTGGTAGGAGTGTCTGAAGTCAAAGTATGATCTCACTGTACTCGGTTGAGTGAGCAAATGAGATAGACCCAGGAAGAGTGTTCAAACACAAATTTGCAGGAGGGGCGGGCAATTCCAAAGCCACCAAGATTAATACCAGAACAAGAACAGGGAGGGCAAGCGGGAAACTAACTGCAGAGACAGAGAGACCACAGTATTCTATGAAACAATTAAATAGAAAAATAAATAACTACAGAGAGACACAGACCACAATATTCAATGAAACAATTAAATAGATAAAAAATAAAATGCAGTACAATCTTTAACACTGCAAGTTTGTACTTAACTCAGCTAGTAATGCAGTTGATTGTAGGTATGTAGCAAAAACCAAACAACTCAGATATTGAGCAGTAATAAATTTAAAGATATGTGACTAACACTTATAAATACAGAGAAACCCTCTAGGCTAAGAGTTTAACACTGAATATCAATGAAGTAAAACACAATAGCCCCTGGTTGACTTCTTTGAGACTGTCACCAAGGCCCTGGATGAGGGAAAGTAGGAACATACAGCTCACCTTGACTTGGCCAAGGCCTGTAACACAATCCCCTACTCAGGCATCATTGAAAAGTTAACACAACTTGGCATAAATCCCCATCTTGTCAGATGGGTCATCAATCCACCAATAGGGCCCACAAGGTCAAAATAGGTGCCACCACCTCCGACAGCAGAAATGTCACTAGTGGTGTTTGTTTATTTATTTATTTATCATTTGTTGACCAGGAAAGTCCGACTAGGTTCCACAGAGCCTGTTTTCAGTGGAGGCCCGGGGAGAAATGCTCCAGATGCATGTCTTTGGAATGTGGGAGGAAACCGGAGTATCCGGAGGAAACCCACGTGAACACAGGGAGAACATGCAAACTCCACACAGAAGGCACCCCAGCCGAGAATCGAACTGGAGAACCTCTTGCTGTGAGGCGACAACGTTAACCGCTGCACCACTGTGTTCCCCAGGGATCTGTCCTGGGCTCCCTACTGTTTGACATCTACTTTTCAGAGGTCCAGGCAAAGATAATGGGCCTTTGGCTGACAAAGTCTGCAGATGAGTGTAAGTTGGGTGCTGTCATTGACTCCCCAAATGACGTTAACATACTGCAAGAGGGTCTCACAGCAACAAATGACTGGTGCCAAAGTCATGGTCTAAGTTAAATGCAAAAAAATGTATTATCATACCATTCAGCAAAAACATGGCCCCTACTGATTACCACATAAATGGCAACCCCCTAAGCACACAACCTGTGGAGATAAACCTGGGTACTCAGGTTGGCAACAATCTCACATTTGACCATCATGTAGTGGCAGTGGTCAGAAAATCCTTCTACTTGGTTCATCGTATAAGTAAAGGGATTGCATCCAGAAAAAAAGAGGTTATTTCCTCTCTGTACTCCTCCCTCATTAGGCCTATAATTGAGTATAATGCCCCATTTGGTATGCACCTCTCCAAACACCTGCACCAACTGGAAAGGCCACAGAAATACCTCACAAAGAAAATCCATAGCCTCCAACACCTGTCCTATGTGGACAGGCTCAAATCACTATCGCTCTACTCGGTATCATACAGATTGCTCAGCTCAGAGGTGATCTGTATTTCACCTACAAGGCAATATCGAACCCTGCCCTACTAGAGATGCTCCATAGCCATAAGTCTATTTCCTTGTGCATTACCCACTCAAAAGGACTAAATCTAATATACAACATCAACAGAACCTGCTGGGGAGACAGGTTTGTCTCCCAGATGCTGCCCCATCTCTGGAATAGACTTCCCATACATGTCAGAGTACCTTGCTGACCCCTTTCAAATGCAACCTTGATGAGTGGATGGGAAACCACAAATTTGTCCCAGGAGTTCCACCTTTGGCCCTCATTGACAGGGGCAACAGGTGCTGACTGAGGTTTCTTTTTTGGGGATTAAACTCTTGGCTAGGCTTGTAAGGGCCCCAGGGCCATTAGCGTAGTAACCTTCTATGATCATATGACCCTATAAACTTCTTATTTATTCTCCCCATTTATATTCTAATTTAATTTCCTCATGAATTGTTACTATTATCATAAATTACAAGGATATTCCCTTTCGATTTAAAACTATTGTATTTATTTATTTTACATTCTAGCTACTTAACTTATATGGTATATCATATGTATTACTATTATTTTATGTAAACAGCTATGTATTTTATCATATTACTCTGCATCTGTTTATTTTCCATTAACTGAATTCATATACTATACTTCACTTTTTGTTTCTGAAATACTTGTGACTATAGGCTGTTACCAAATGCAATGATGTATAATTTGCTTGTTCTGCTTTGTATGCCCTTAAATTAACATTTACTGGAGATTTTTCCCCTGGCCTTCAATAGAAAATGGACTACAACCAATGTAATAGAAATGAGATAAACACAATTATGTACAAATGGTTGGTTTACAACTTTGTCTTTGTTTGGTTAACAAAACTATTTGGTGGAGTTACTTATATCCATCTCTCTTTCCTTCTTCTAGAGTCTAAATACTCCTTCCATTCAAATATGAAGGGAAGGAGCTGAGAGCTTCAGGAGAAAAAAAGCTTCAGGGGAAGAGAAGTTTAGTGCTGCTTATGCCAAGTCTATTTGCATTGTTAGTAACATGCCAGGTAGTATACTTGCAGAAGGTTGTGGGTTCTACTCCCACAGATTTTACTAGGATTCTGATACTGTACTGTGTTGTACTTTAAAGGGAGTGGATGCTGCATTCCTGTGAATGCCCATCTTTGGAGGAGATATCTAGTAATTATGAACCGTTATCAGTTTGCCATTCATTCCTTATTGCAATATTACTAGCTTATCATTTTTTAAATGTAACATAGGCAATGTATTCTTCAAGAGCAACAGGCACTTTATATTTCATTGTTTCATCTACAAATAAAGTTGTTTGCTGGTGCTACCTCTCAACCTCTTAGAGCAAAAAATCTGGGCAAACCCTAAAATGATGAGGGGACAAATAGGGACAGATTTTAAATATTGCTCTGACAAACTTAGAAAGTTGATAGAATAATAGATTTTGCATTAGCATGAATTCTCTGAAGGATGTGGAGTCTTAAACTCCAATGTTTGTCATTATTTAATGACTTCAATCCTCAACTATTTGCCAAAAAAGTACAGATTTTAGGAGGAACACACCAAAAATATGAGGCAAAAATGTGGACATGTTGCGAAAATCTGTACAGTTGAAAGTTATGCAGCTGGCAGCAACCTTTTCATTAGTTACAGATCTATTTAATGTGGAATTATTTAGATGACTTTTACTTCTGTAGAAGTCGTGCATATTTACTGATATTGGTAGATTGTAATGACAGAAGTTTGAGTAGACTTTTATAATGGAAATGTTCTGAATTGGGCAGTTTTGTCATTAGTTCATACATTTTTTTCATTGCTCACTAGAAAAATGTTGAAAACAATAAGTTAAAAACACACTCTAATAAGTGTGCTGTATTATACAAGGAATATAATTTAATACAACCAGGAAGGTGTTTGCATGGTCCTAAATATATATGATTTGAAAACAGCCCAAAGGTAAATTTTATCCGCCATTGGCCAGATGCATTTTCTTTGAATGTAGGTTTCAATGCTGTTTCAATGAATGTGAGTTTCAAGGGTAGATAAGTTTTAATGTTTAGTCTGTTTTCATTATGAGATGGTATTGCTTTGTTAAGCAGAGGTCTATCAGTGTTTGTGCTATAAAAATTAAAATAAAGGTTTTAAATGAAATCCAAATAATCATTGTAGAAGTAAAGCATAAAGCAGTATGCACATTACAGTGTTTATGGTAAATTGGGAGAAATAGCCAAGTAATGGGACACTGGAATGGCTGCAGGGAGGGAGGGCTATGTATGGGGGGCTCCATTTGACCATGATTTTGTGAGTGGGGAGGGGTGGCAAACTTGAAGACAGCCCCAGGTGGTACAAACTCTAGCTATGCCACTGATACAGGGCATTGTCAAACTCCACTCTGATGGACCTCCTGCATATCCACAAAACAAACAGCACCAGAATTACCCATTCTAAAGACTTAAACCTTGCCTGTGATACAAATAGATCCTGCTGGATAGATAGGTATGTATCCCAGAGACTACCACATCCATGGAACAGGCTCCCACTCATAGGTTCATAGATTCATAGGTGTGTACTAGACTATTGGCCCTGGCTCCTATATAAGCCTAGCCCAAGAAGATTCCCTGACATCATGCCTCCCAAAGTTAGTTCCCTGTGCCCCTGTCAAGCAAGGCCACTGAAATGATCCTTGGGGTGAACTTCCTATTGCCCACCCACTCATCAAGATTTCTCTTAAAGTGGGACAGTGAAGTGCTCTGCTTGACATGAATGGGAAGTTTGTTCCAGATTATGGGAAGTCTCTAGGTTAGGAACCTGTCCCTCCAGCATGTTCTGTTTATTGTGGTAATGAGGTTGAGGTCCCTGGAGCATGTGGCATGGAGGGATTGGGATTTCTTCAGGTGTAGCATATCTAGCAGCTCTAGGTCAGACATGGCTTTGTAGGTCAAGCAGATATTGCCTCTAAGGAGGTGATAAAAGACAGAGTATAGCTGGAGTTTTTGAGTCTGTCCATATAGGGCATGTGTCTAAGGCCTAAGATCCTCTTAGTGAGGTAAGTGAGGTATTTTTGTGGCCTTTCCAGTTTTTGTAGGTGTCCAATGAGGTACATGCCAAATGGGGCATTGCATTCTATAATAGGTCTAATGAGGGACAAGTAGAGAGGGATTATGACCTCTTTCTTCTGAGAAACCTTTTATAATGAGATGTGCCACATAGAAGGACTTTCTGACTACACTTGCAATGTGGTTATCAAAGGAGAGGTTGCTGTCAACTTGTGTCTCCATGTGAAGCAGAGTTCCTCCCTAACCCAATTCAAGTGCAACTTGGACAATTGGATGGGAAACTGGAAATTCATCCCTGGTTTGGCACCTATGTCTCTAATGGACACAGGTAACCTGTAAATAGTTAATCTCCCAACCCCCTGCTTACACTTATTAAGGGTATCAGAACTTGTCAGAAATGTGGGATGCATGGCTAGGCTTAAAAAGGCCCTTGTGGTCATTAGCCTAGTAAACACCTATGAACCTGTGAACCTATAAACATAAGTAATATGTAGCACATCACAACCTGTAACCAAGGCCAAAGCCTTTGATACAATCCCCCACTTGGGCATCATTGAAAAGCTAAAACAACTTGGCATAAATCCCTATCTCATTAGGTGGGTGGCCAGCTGGCTCACTGATAGGATCCACAAGGTCAAAGCAGACACCTCCACCTTGGACAGCAGACTTGTCACTAGTGGTGCTCCCCAGGGATCTGTCCTGGGACACCTACTGTTTGGCATCTACTTCTCAGAGGTCCAGGCAAAGACAAAAGGCCTGTGGCTGACCAAGTTTGCAGACAACTGTAAGCTGGGTGCTGTCATTGTCTCCCCAAATGATGTTAACATATTGCAAGATGGTCTCACAGCAACAAATAGGTTCATAGGTTCATAGGTTGATACTAGGCTATCTGCCCTAGGGCATTTATAAGCCTAGCCAGAGTGTGTTTGGCTTTTGCCACCCTTTTAGATTAGTTGACTGTGCCTCTGTATAGTAGGTAACAGAAAATAGCCCTTTTAAGGTTAGTTTATTGTGCCTCTGTCTAGTAGGGACACAGAACAGATCCCAGGGGTAAACCTACAATCTCCCATCAAGTCATCAAGATTTCTCTTGAAGAGGGTCATTGAGGGGCTCTGCCTAACATGGATTGGGATTTTGTTCCAGAGTGAGGGGAGCCTCTGGGATATGAATCTGTCCCTCCAGCATGTCCTATTTATTTCTGTGCTGACGTTTAAATCCCTGGAGCATGTAGCTCTAAGGGATTTGGATTTTCTGAGGTGGAGCATGTCCATTAATTCTGGGTTGGACATGGCTTTATACGTCAGGCACAGATCGCCTCTGAGTAGGTGGTAAGCAACCGAGTAGAGCTGGAGTTTCTTTAGCCTAACTGTGTAGGACATCTATTTGAGTCCCTTGATCCTCTTGGTGAGGTACTTTTGGGGGTCTTTCCAGTTGCTGCAGGTGTCGGGTAAGGTACACCCAAGTGAGGCATTGTATTCAATTATGGGCCTGATGAGTGATGAGTAGAGGGGCACAATGACCTCTTTTGATCTAGATGTGAACCCTTTCGTGATAACGTGGGCTATATAGAAGGTATTTCTAACCACTTTGGCAGCGTGATTCTCAAAGGAGAGATTGTTATCTACTTGGGTCCCCAAATCCCTAATTACTTCTTCCATACTTAATGGATTACCACCTATGTGGTAATTTGTGGGCACTTTGTTTTTCCCAAAGGGGATGACTATGCACTTTTTGGCATTTAGCTTTAGGCCATGGCTCTGGCACCAGTTATCCGTCTCTGTGAGACCCTTTTGGAGGATACTTGTGTCAGTCAGCGAGTCGATTATGGCACCCAGTTGGTGCCAAAGCGATGGCCTCAAGTTAAATGCAAAAAAACTGTATTACCATACCATTCGGCAAATAGGCAGCCCCCTACTGGTTACCACATCAACGGCAGTCCCCTAAGTGCACAACCTGTGGTGACAAATCTGGGTACTCAGGCTGACAACAAACTCACATTCGGCTATCATGTAGCAGCAGTGGTAAGAAAAGCTTTTCACTTGGGTCATCTCATAAGTAAAGGGATTGTATCCAGACAAAAGGAGGTTATTACCTCTCTGTACTCCTAACTCATTAGGTCAATAATTGAGTATAACGCCCCATTTGGTATGTCCCTCTTCAAACATCTGCACTAACTGGAATGGCCACAGAAATACCTCACAAAGAGAATCCATGGCAGGCTCAAATCACTATCACTCTAATCGGTGCTGTACAGATTGCTCAGAGGGGATCTGTGTCTCGCCTAAAAGGCTATATTGGACCCTGCCATACTACAGATGCTCCATATCCATAAGCCTAACCCCTCATGCATTACCTGTTCAAAAGGCCTAAATCTAATATGCAACATCAACAAAACCTGCTGGAGAGACAGGTTTGTCTTCCAGAGGCTGTCCTGTCTCTGGAATAGACTTCCCATACACTTCAGCGAGAGTACCTGTCTGACCCTTTTCAAGTGCAACCTTGATGAGTTGATGGGAAACCACAAATTTATCCCAGGGGTTCCACCTGTGTCCCTCAATGACAGGGGATGACAGGTGCTGACTGAGGTTTCTTTTTTTGGGGATAAACTCTTGGCTAGGCTTGTAAGGGCCCCAGGGCCATTAGCCTAGTAACCTCTTATGATCATAATGAATATTATATATAATGAAGAAAGTAAGCACTGGCAAGGTGCATGCTTTGGGTTGCTATATGTGTACTGGGGAAGGGACAGTAGAAATAAAGTTTATTATGAGTGGATGTTTTGGGATTATGTGTGGTTGGAGGTAAGAGTTTGCCCAAAACATCTTGATACATAAGAAAAAAACATCAGTGTCTATGCTAATAGCATATATAGAGATAAAGCCCTGACTACAGCCCAGGCAACCAAAGTTCAGTTGGAGGCTTGGGCACATGATGATGCAGACAGAGACGATGGGGCCTGCCCACCTTGGAGGGACAGTCATTCCCTCCTGTCTTGTTTCATGGCCTTGATGACAGGCCTTGGCTCAACAGAAGAAGCTATCCATGATGAGGGGAGTTGTTTATTGGAAGGTGTGAGCATGGCCACCTAAACCAGTGATGTCAGCTCATATGGGAGAGCATGCATATATAAACAAGTAGGCATAGGCATAGTGATACATTGCAGTTCTCATTGTCAAGATGCTGCCAAGACTTGAGGATATCTGCCCACCCCCTCCGAGACAGTATAATGCCTGATGAAGGGTAGGCTTGATGGACTACAGACATAGGAACAAATAAAGACATAAGAAAGAAAAAGAAACAAGCACCTTGCAGCAGATATTGTAGCAAATAAGATATCTGTAATATAAGGGGCCTATAAAGATGTATTAGTCTGAAGTAATACATCCTATAAGTTGATCACATAATAAGCAGGAGCTGAGGTTTAGAAAGTATTTTCCAGTCAATGCTTTAAAGGTTAAATAGCTAGATGTATCTTATAGTTTTGGGGGTAGCTTGTTCCATTTCACTGATAAAAAGAAGCCTAGTATTCCATTGCCTATCTTTGTATTAGTTTGTGAACACTTAACAGGTACATGGCAATAGATATAATTATTCTGTTAATTGTAACAGGCTGATGTGGCTTGTACATTGCTTGAAGATAAATGCAATGTGATTGTAGCTCAACCCATTACCTAGAGTCATCCTGTTTCATTTTTTTTAGCAGGGAGCAATGTGAGCGTTAACATTTTCTCAGGTTGTATATGCTGCAGTTTTGTTGTAGGTTGGTTTAACAGATGCTTTTTTTAGCTTGCCATTGACCACAGTACTGTGTATTAACTTGTGAAAGTGTATAACTTCTGCAGTTCTTTTCCTGGAGCCAGGCAGCACATGGTTATTTACACTTTATAATGCATTCAGTTTATTGTGAAGGTCTTTGACAAATTGTTAATGTGGTCTTTAAAGTAAACTTTATAATAACATCTAAATCTTTCCACGAGGACATTATTTCCAGAGGACCTGATGATCCCTGCAATGACATGGATGAATTCTGAAAGACTGTGTTGCATCACAGTTTTGCTAAAGCAGGCTGAGTGCTTTGTTTATCGTATGGCTGTTTGAGTTACAGCTTACCTGAAATTCAGAGACTAGGGCTGGAAGATTTTTAGATGTGTGGACTAGGGTCAAATCATCAACATATTGAATTATTTATTTGTTTAACTTTGATTACCGAGAAAGTCCATCTGGGCAAAGCCCCTTTTCATTGGCGGTCCTGTTAGCTAGGCAGCCAGCTGCTGGTACATGGTCACATGTTTGTGTACTTACATTAATTGTGTAATTTCTAAGTCTGTAACTAGTTCTGAAGAAGTCATTAGGTGAAGGTGAAAGAATAGAGGTATTTTTAATTCTAGTCACTAAACCACTTTTAATAACGTTCACCTTTATGGTTCTTTAGTGAGAAAAACATACAAAAGAATTGTGGGGAAATGTGGTACTGTCGAAGAATAAAACTACAAAATAAAAATAACACTCCAGCATATACACATACAACCCCCCCCACACACACACACACACAAACACACACACACACACACACACACACACACACACACACACACACACACACACACACACACACACACACACACATAGAAACACAGTCACTCACAAACACACACACACACACACACACACACACACACACACACACACACACACACACACACACACACACACGCACACACACATGCACACACACACACACACATACACACACACTCATATTTGGTAACTAAAACACATGACTGCGAAGTGAAGGCCTTGTGACTGGTGGGACCTCAGCAGATGTGCCAGCAGTTGCCATCTGTGCAGGTCAGACCACTGAAAGGGATTCCCACTAGACAATGGTGGTTTTGCAAATAGGAGGCCTGCCTCACACAGGTTGCAATCTGCTGTGCAGAGTCATGGAATGTAAAATCCTGTTTGTAGTAGGACACTGCTGCACTACTGTAGAGGCCAGGGTTTCCACTGACCATGCCACAGCTAGCAGGCTCTCATTCTGAGAGACTAATGTACCCATAATCTCACCATGTCTACACTCCTGTCCTTCATGCATGACATGTAGTTGGTGTGCCACATGATGATCTGTGGCACAGGCAAGTCCACAGACATCTGTACAATTCCATAGCTGTGACCATTCATTTGCCTGCAACAAGAGGCAGACAGCCTGTGACACCTGGCCATGTACAACATCTGCTTGCCTACATCCATGGCAACAGCCTGTGCCTGGTTAATGTTTGGATCTGCCAGCAGCAGTGCTTCCAACTGAGGTGTGTTGACCAATGGCCTCACCCTGTTCAACATCCTCTGTGTCATCTGAATGCATCCACAAGTGGACCTCCACATCTAAGGATACATGTGGTGCAACATCAGTGTCAACCTCATGTATGGACTCTCCAAACAAATCAAGGCCCTCTGTGCCAGGGGCCATACTACCAGGCTGAGCACATCATGATCAATATAATGATCCCTGGATGATAAAGACGGTGGATGTGCTACAAGATGCAAAGACACAGATCAGGACAATGTGTATACAGCACATAATGAATATGAAAGCAATTGGCATATGTATTTCACTGCAATGTTACAAATAATACTGACTTCACTTGCAGTCTACTGTATGTATGTTTCACAGGCTGTACATTCTATAACTATATAATATATTAACATGGGCAACATGCATGACATATGTAATGCATAAAAACATAACATACCTGGAAAACACTCATGGAATGTTGTCGCTCTTCCTCTGTGCTGAACTTCAACTAGTCTAGGGAAAAAAAGACATTATGGCTCACATCATTCACAACATTTACCAGATGACCACAGTTAAAACATACAGAATGTATGACGTACACATACCACACGTTTGCACACTTGAAGACTCCTGCTGTGTAGAAGTTGTGGTTTGTACCATGGATCCTGTAGTGAGAAAGTAAAGAGAAAGATAGCACATTCATGTAGTTATCAAAACTAATACTGACAACATCACATAAGCAGCACAGTAATACGAGCTGCAAATACTCATGTGATGGACCTCTCAGCTGTACATCAGAGGGGCCTGTACTGACAAAGACTGACAAAGATGTCAGTCGTCATGTGTGTTAAACATAGTGGGAAATCTTTGACAATGTCACTGTAACATAGCTGGTCTTTATGGACTTCAGAATGTGTGGCTTGCCTCTCCACAAGATGTACCTGTACTGTTAAATGTTAGGGAAACAACAATATAAACAGTAAACAGCAATGCCATTAAATGAGGTGTGAGGGCTAACAACGTATTGTTCACAGCAACATTATACTGACACTCACCTGCTGTTCCCTGCTGCAGGCCTGAAGTACAAGGACTTGTGAATATTAATGCAATAAACATTACAAATGCAGTTTGCACTTGTCTGTCTGTAACTCATATCTACCACTACATGTAATTAAACATACGTTCATCATTATCCCTCTCTGTGGAAGTGTGCTCATGGCTCAACTCTGCTACTGTAAATCAAACACAGGAATGCATGAATATGCATGCTGAAGCAATATGTAGTGAGTATCAAAATACTCATCCCTCTACTTAACATGGATACATGCTGTCTGTCCTGGAACCCGAGTTTCAGTCCAACCACCAGGGATTCACTGCTCCCCTCTTGCTGTATGCAGTGATGCCAAAAAAATTGTGATGTCATCTGGATGGCCAGAGGTGGTTTACTACCAATGGCATCTCTTGACCTCTCATAAAGTGTCAGTCTGTTGGCTGCATGAAGAATCATGTCTGAGTACCGATGTCTACAGGCCTCACAGGATAGAATATAGTCTCCAACTGCATTGATCATGTTGGTGAGGTCCATCCAGATTTCATTTCTCCACATTAAATCCCCTAAATGATCTAGGAGTCTTCTTCCATGTGGTCAGAGAGCATCAATTATGATGTCATTTTCCTGGGCAGGGGGAGTTGTCCCCCTAGTAGTGCTGGTCATCTGGAAAACACTGATATGCAGATGATAATTTTCATGGATGAACATATTTATGCATTTTGTTCTGTGAACAGTGTATATAAAAAAAACAGCATGCAGTCCTGTGCAATGCAAATATCTGTCTACTATATCTGTATATATATTACTGTAATTACTATGTGTAACACTGTCTCTACTTCTGTACCAATTCATGTTTATATTTTTCTGTATCTGTATTCTTGTTGGAGCTTTTCTCCCTGGGCCTCCACTGAAAATGGGCTCTTTTAGGCCCAGTGGACTTTCCTGGGAAACAAATGCAATAAAATAAAATAAATTAATTAATAACACTGTCTGTGATAAACACTAACATGGCATGTAAAAAGAATTGACATTGGATTCATTGAACAGCTGTAAAATCAACATAACTTATAATATCTGTACTGTCTGTGACTGGAATTAGAACACCTGACATTTCATATATGCTGAAGGGAGGTCCAAAGACAACAACATCATGCTAATAGAGTCTGCTTGTATTTCCTATTAAAATAGTACATCACTTCACAATTAAACAACTTATGGGAAGCATCAGAATACCCTAAGATCCATATGTAGTACAGATCCATAGTAAATTGAGACAGTAGAGATGACACCTTTATTAAGAAGCAGCATTGAAGAAATATCCGTAACAGCAACAACACATGTTGTAACACTGTTTTTTTTAAACATGATTTAAGAAATATCTGTAATATCAGCATCACATACTAAATACAGATACTATAGTAATCTGTAGGTTTCCGTAGTTAGACCATGGAGTACAAATAATTACCAGTATGAACTGCAGACAATCCATAAATCCTCCTCCATACACTGTTATCATTTGAAGTGGAAGTCTGACCATACAACTGCATATGGTACTGAAAAAAAATATTTAGAAAAAATAACGCCTGTATGCATACATTTCCAGAAAACATGACTCCAGGAGTTTTTAACAACTTCTGTTAAAATTAACATTTTGGTTAAATATGACTGTGATGCCCCATCACCTCTGAGCCAGTGATCAAGTCTTAATCCTGGGATAACAGGTACACACCCAGTATTTCCAGATGCAGCTCTCTGCATCAAGTACAATCAAGCATAATTTCCCTTAAGAGCACACAGAGAATGCAGTCAGTCTGGGGCTGGTTGCTCCCTATTTCTCAGTTCCCCAATAAGACTCCCCACTGGCACAGCTAAAGAGTTGAGATCTGAACTGTGTCCAAGCCAAGACCTCCAGCACCATCTCTATCCAACCTGTGCTTTGTGTCTCTGCCTAAGTAGCTGACCCATACACTCTTTAAGATTTGATTTACACACACACACACACACACACACACACACACACACACACACACACACACACACACACACACACACACACACTTGGGAAAGAATACCACCAGACACACTTGCCAGCTACCCTAAAGGCCTTTTTCAAGGGTACCCAAATATACTGAGTGAAATTAATATTAATACAAATGGTAGTCTGACCAAGAGCAAGGCTATTAGGTGTCACCAAATAAACATGCAAATACTCTCAAAACTTAAATATCTCTACAAATATCAGCCACAATGAAAGGTTTAAATATATTTAATAATAAATAATAAAAGAACAAGGCAATACTAAATATCTATTCACATTGACATCAGAGTTCAAAATCACAGGAAATAGTTAAAATAACATTGAAGGACAGACACAGACAAAGAAAGAAAGACAATATCTAAACTAAGCTTCACTATATTCCTGACTGAATCTAAGAGAATTATATTCCCCAATTAATAGAGCAAGGCAGATGATGTGGTGAATGGTCCTTCTTGTTGTCAAGCCCAAGACAGAATACAGAATGCTCATTCTCACTAAACACTTCTCAAAATAATATCTGAAATATTACTTCTAGGATAACTTGCAGAATGACATCACTTCTGGTCATTTGACTTTTATTTCCCATGCACCCCCCCCCCATTGCTGGAAGCTGGCAGGATTTAGCACCTACCTGCAAAAATACACACACAAGGGCATTTGCTCAGATCGGTGGCAGATGCTGCAAGTCATAAAACAATTTCATACCTCCAAGGTTCCAGAGTAGTGATTAGTTCACCCCAAAGACAATACAGAAATCTTTCTAGTACAGACTTTGTCTCTCTGGCAACATTGAAACCTGTGAGATAGCATTTTTATAGCCTAGTCCATAACAAGATTTAATTTCAGATATATTTTAAAGTTTGCTGGACTGAGGTTAACCTCCTGTCTTCTAGTTTCCTTCTGTTAAAACATATACATTTAAACAGTTACAATACTGTATGCATATTTCTGTTCTCTCCACTAGGGAACACTGTGGATACATTTCAAATACAACCCTTTACAAATTTCTTTTCAACACAAACATCTGTACAAATCAGTTTGATATACACATGACATACAGTTCTTATATGTTTGCAACATAAGCATCTCGTATAAATCAGTCTGATATTCACAAATGCCGTATAAATATTTACAAAATTCCAGCTAGCTGTGCTGGCAGTACCTCCTATCATCACAATGACTTTAAATACGTACCTTTTGAAATGATTACCTTTAACAGATGTACTAATTTCCACTACAGAAATTTCACCAGTTGCCAGTGCACCTCTCACTTAGACTAATAGAATCAAAGTGCACCTTGTGTACACACAGCATCAAGTGCCATTTGCACCAAACATAATTAATAAGGTTAATTAAAATTCAAGTTCTTTGAATCCCATTCATGCACTTCAGTGTAAATTGCCATTATGCATCAAAAGACCCAGGTGTACTGTATAAATACCCAATAGGTATCAATAAATGGTGTATGTGTGGCATGTGCCTGTTATCTTCCAATAATCTTAGAACATGACATCAGCGCCACTTTCAAATATTGATTTTGAGACCTTTAATGATAAGACCATTGCTAACTGCAAACTGAGTGGTACTTCAATGAGCATTTCTGGGTTTTTCTGTTTTTCAAATATCTGCTAATTGAAGATCATGATAGCAACTTTGAGGAGGCTGCAACATGTCTGTGGACCCAATAGGACTGATTAGGAGATGATACAGATGTTGACCATATACACTGGATTAGAGCAGAAGATGAGGGCCAGGCCAAGGAACTTTGCTATGATTGACGTGGAAATGGATCATGAGGGAGCATTGGCAGTGGACAGGGTCTACTGCACTGGAGTGCAGGTTCATCACCACTATGATGACCTGCATCACAGAAACGCAGCCAAGCTTTGAATGAGGGTTGGCAAGGTGCAGAAACAGCCAGTATATCCCCACAGTAAGTACCAATATCCTATGTATTCTTTAGTATTCCTATGGATTTTACAAATATTTATTTGACTCATATATGTCATTATCATGTTTTATCTGCTGTAAGGATTAGCTCATGGGGATATGTCAGTGGACTTTATACATACTGCCCTCTTGACTATGGCTTCTATACCTATGTTGTTATTTTATTTAATAATTCAGTAGTAACCTTAACTTTCCCTGGGATTCAGCAAGCAACCATGCAGGAATAAGTTATTCCTGCATGGCAGGCACCGTTCCTGTTTAGCACGGCAGCGTGTCATGCATATTTATGAAGGCATGCTGCCATGCTCTAAAACGGACACAGTTCCATGTATAAGCACGGGGGGGGGTGTCTGAGAGCATAGCTCTCGCAATACACATGTCCCCTGCACTCCAGAATTGCCTTTCAGCAAATAAAAATGAGTGAGAATGCTCATAACACCCACATCCCATCAGGATAACAAATATGTGGTCAAAGGCATAAGGGACAATCATCCCTACCAAGCCAAAAGTTGTTAGGATAACAGAGGTAGCATAAGCACATAGTGCACACCTTCCAACCAGTCAGAGTAAGGAATGTGGACAAAGCCAAAAGGGACAATTGTCCCACAAAGCAGAAAGTTGATAAAGTAGGTTCAGCATTAGCAGGGATATTCTGAAGGGTATATATAAAATAAAACAAAAAAAACTTTTTTTTATAAATGAGATAACATTTAAGCATAGCAGCACAGGTGTGCCCATTGCTTAGCTATGCTTAGTCCAGCTTAAACAGCAAAAGAAGTTAAATAGCAAGAGACATCCTATGCAAGCAATATTGCAATAGTGCAGTGGTTAGAGATTATGCTTTGCAAGCAGTCATTCCTGGTTCGATCTCCCCCTGTAACCAGTTTGCATTTTACATATAAAAGCAGTACATAAACATTTTTTTATTATTAGCTACTAAATAACATATATTTGTTAACCGCAGTACTGCATTAGGTTCATATGTGAGGTGTCAGTTTAATAAAGTTGTAAAACCCCCATATAAACACAAGTGCCCCATACAGTATAGTCACACATGAATAAATAGGGACAGTAAACAAATTTAGAATATGTAATAAATGATGAATCAATGCCATGCAGCAGATATTCTATAAAATAAAAAATAAGTAATGCTAAGCATTGCACAGCTCTGCTAACCAGGTGTAAGCATTGTGTAAATATACTGTTAAGCAATGAGTAGCCCAGCTAAGTGGATTTGCTCATCGGTAAGCAGTGCTGAACCTGTCCCTTTAAGCACTGCCAACCTTAGCTAAGCAGGTTTGCCCGTAGCTTAGCTTAGCTCAGCATATTCAAAACCATCCAATCACAGCAAAGGGTGGGAAATCGGCCATATTTAAACCCCCACAGGTGAGAATACAGCTTATAACTGGTTGCAGCTTCCCACTGTAGGCAGTATGGCAGGAGTCGGTGAGGGCATACACTTCCGTGCACAGCTCTGGGGCATAAAGGAGTCCAAGGTCATGGTAGGACTCCTGGTACAAAGCCATGATGAGAGACTGCTGCAAGGCCAGTACCAAGGCTCCCAATATAAAACAAAGCCTGGGACTGTCTCAACTGTGATCTCATCAGTGCCACTGGTATCCCTCGGAGTGGTGAACAGGTCCAGCACCACTATGCCGACTTGAAGCAGAGAAAGAGGGAGCTCTTGGACAAGTGGGCCCAAGTAGCAGTGTGTAATTACTCATACTAACAACTGTTTACTAATGTCCAGCCTGTGTATATGATGGACAGGTAGGCCTAAATATTTCTTTATTTCCCTTACAGCTGCAGCTGAGTGGGGTGTGAATCAGGAAGCCCATGCTAGTAGGCTGCAAAGGCTGCATCACGAGGCTGGTGAGTAACAATCCTGCTTGTAGTAGTCATACCAAATAAATATGAAGTAGTAAAAAGTCACCTGGCAGTATAAAAACTGTTGTATGGGTTGTACTGAATAAACCAGACAATATGACAGTAATAGTCCCATATAGGTCATATTTAAATACAACTGTTACTGCCTGGCAATAAAGCTCTAAATCCTGGACTGGTTGTGTTTACTCTGGTATTGTATGGCGTTTATTGTTGCATTCTCTGAATAGTAATGTTGTGTTAACCACTGTTACCCACACTGCTGCATAAAAAAAATTTCTAGGAATGTCTGTATAAGACTGTTGTAAGTACAAGATCAGATTGTACAACCAAGAGAGACTTAGATAGAAAACACTGAAGAGATAGACAGCAATACCCAAATAGCACACTCTACTGCAACTTAAATTGTTGTATTTTTAGCAGACACAGCCATGGTTCAAATCCTGGGAGTGGTAGTAAGCTATATGCATAATCATACCTCTCAACTGTACAGATTTTTCAGAATCTCCAGATAATTGGCCCATATTTTCTACCTGTTCCTCTGTCCCCCCGGCAAATCAGTGGGATAATTTCAAAATTGTAGTCACAAAATAATGACATACATTTGATTTTCAGACCTCAAAACCTTCAGAAAATATATATTAAAACAAATCCTGTCACTCTAGCAACTCTCCAAGTTTATGACAGCAATATTCAAAATGGAATACATGCGTTTATTTGAACGTTGGTTGTCTGACTTCCTAAATGTCGAAGGCAGTGACCCAAGTTTCCACATTGTTGAATTTTCACACACCAAAGCCATGAACAATGAATGCCAGTCAGGCTAATATTCCCCCTTCTTGACACATGGTAGCACTTGTTGTGGTGGTTGAGCAATCGGAAATGTCGAATTCGATGTTATGTTCGACATTCCAACCATTTGCCTATGTGAGATTCAACATATCCGTTCAGAAAATGTGACATTCGGCTATGGTCTGTTCGATCATGTGCATGTATTCCATTCAAAACATGTCCCTATTTGTACCCCCATGTTGTCAAGCTTTGTGCAGAGTGTGTGCATTAAGAGACTGAGAGGTATGAGCATAATATTAACTGGAATCTGGGAATATGTGTAGAAACAGTCAGGTAGTGTTAACAAACATTCCCTCCACAGGTCTGTTAGATAAGAAAACTGTGCCTGCCAAAAAAAGATTTAAATCCTGGACTGGTAGTTTTTACTCCAGTATAGTATGGCCTGACATGTAGCATTCAGTAACATCTGATATCAGAATAGTACTGTTCTGTCAACCACTATTTCTCACACTGTGCTACATAAAAATATGTGTAGGAATGTCTGTATAAGACTATTGTAATTACAAAGTCAGATTGTACAACCAAGAGAGACTTAGAAAACACTGAAAGAAAAGACAGCAATATCCAAATAGCACCCTCTGCTGTGACTTAAATTGTTGTATTTTTAGCAGACACAGCCACGGTTACCTTCAGAAAATGTATATTAAAACAAATCCTGTCACAATAGCAACTCTCCAAGTTTATGACAGCAATATTCAAAACATGTCCCTATTTGTACCCCCATGTTGTCAAGCTTTGTCCAAAGTGTGTGCGTTAAGAGATTGAGAGGTATGTGCATAATATTAACTTTGAATCTGGGAATATGTGTAGAAACAAAACTCTAATACTGTTCAAAACTGCAGCAAAAGTAAACACAAGGCTCCAAGGAAACCAACGGCACCTGGTTCAATATAATGTTCCACAAACCACTTCAAAAATACAATTTAATAAAGCGCTTTTCGTCACCTTGTTGAGGTAACTTTTTCAGATTACATTGATAAACAACACATAGCCATTAAATAGTAAAAATACAGTCACATGATTCTACCTAAATAGTGTATTGATTCAACAAAAAGTAGTATCTTGTTAAAACTTATAAAATATCTTATGATAGTCTTAAATGACTAAAAACTATAGTGTTACATTTGTTGTAAACTGCCAACTAATACAACATATAAAAACATCTATACCACCTGTAAACCATCAATAATTTAAAAAATGTAAGCTTATGTGAATCCACACATAGGGAATGTGTGATCCATAACATTTCTACAGGGACATGTTGATACACCTAACCTTAACTTGAAAAGTATATGGAGTTGTTTACTTCCTATCTAAACTTTTGAGTCTCAAAATACATTGTATATTACAATGGTCATTTAGACCTGGTTCAGCAAAGGCATTTAATCTTATTTGCCAAGTTAATTCACATTCTTCCAAAATTAAATTGTAAGGGCCACCTCGAATGTTAGACTGGACTTGATCAATTGCCATGAAGCTAAATTTATGCCCCCCATTTTCCATGCAATGCCTGGCCAAGGCATTTACATTTTTATTTGTATTTATTGCATAACTATGTTCATAGACTCTATCTCTTAGTCTACGCTCTGTTTTCCCAATGTAAAATGCTTTACATGAGGAACAGAATGCAACGTAGACTACCATTTTTGAATTACAGTTTAAATTGTATTTTATTTTGTACTTTACATCGTTAATGGTGAATGAGTTGCCTGGGGTCACACATTTACACATACTACAGCAGCCACAAATAGACATACCTGACCGTCTGTTTAAACATCTGCTTGTATTGGACTCTAAAATTGATTTTAAATTTGTTCCTCTCTTAAACATAATCTTGGGAGTTTCGTTAAATTTATCTGCTAACATTTTGTCAAGCCATAATATTTCCCAATTTTTATATATTATAATTCTAATAAGTACACTATCAGCACTAAATGGAGTAATGAAACTATATTCAAAGGCGTTAGTGGATGTTCCATGCTCTGTTTCACCAGACTCGTAATCCTCGTCCGTGTCAATGATGTCATTGAACTCCAAGTCATGGGTGACTGGCCTTACACACTGGTTTAATATAGGCATAATAAACTTATTAGCTCTTTTCAGGCATACTTCATTAGTAATTGCTTCAACTAAGGATAAAGGATATCCTCTTTGTTGAAACATGCCCCCAAGAAGATTGCATTCGTCTTCAAAGTCGTTGTCACAAGACACCATCCTAGCGGCTCTTATTATTTGGCCTTTGACTATAGAGCGCTTTTGTTGAAGAGGATATGAGCTGGAAAAATGTAAAAATGCATTGCAATATGTATCTTTTCTATGAATTCTTGATATATACCTATTATGATCTAGATCCTTGATTAATTTCAAATCAAGGTAATCAATACTACCAATCTGAAAGTTAAAAGTAAACTTAAGGAAGGTAGTAGAACTATTTAAATATTCAACCAGTTCATTTGCTGTATCAGCATTGCCTCTAAATAAAATAAATATGTCATCAAGAAATCGTGTGTAAAATTTGATGAGAGGCATAAAGGTAGTGTTATTAAACACATAGTTTTTCTCCCAATATGCAATCACAATGTTAGCGAAGCTGCCACCACAAGGAGAGCCCATAGCAACTCCTTGTTTCTGCAGATAAAGGTCATTTTGGAAACAAAAATAATTGTTGGTCAAAATAATGTCCAATAAGACATCAACTTAGTAGATTTCTTGACTAGAGGCTTTTTTACTGTGGAGGAATAAACTAGTCCATTCCATCCCTTCTAAGTGAGGAATTGATGTGTAAAGTTCTTTCACATCAATAGTTATAAAGTTATTATGTTTATCAAACTGTAAGTTGTTAATGTTGTGCAAAAAAGCCCAAGAATCCTTACATAGTTGAGTCTCAGAGGTTAGATATTTTTTCAGTATACTGTCTACCACTTTGGCGCAAGAATATGTAATAGAACCATGACCGTTAATTAGGGGTCTAAACGGTGGATTTAACAAGTTCTTATGTGTTTTGGGTAAAGCAAATAAAACAGGAATTTTTTGGCCATAACGTAGTCATATAATTGTATAAGTTGATATCAATTTTGGCTTCAATAAATAAATCATTTATGTAGCTTTTTATTCGCTTGTAAGCGACATTTACTTCATTAATTGAGGCCTTATTGTAAGCCTCATTGTCCAATAATGCCTGTACTCTATCTACATAATCCACTGAATCGAATAAGGTAGACCACCACCTTTGTCAGGTTTGACAACTCTCATATGTAATGATTTAAACAAGTTTAATGCAAGTTTTTCATCATGTGTAACATTTTTAACATGCTGTTTTTCTATATGTAAACTATTATATTTATTGGAGAAGAATCTCAAGTCCAGTTCAGTCATGATTTCAAACATATTTAAAGCAGGGTGTAATGGAGGGTTGTACACACTGGGTACCCGAAAGGGCATATCAGGTGTCTCCAAGTTACCCATAAGCACTTTTAAGTTTAGCTTCCTTACAAACAATTTCAAGTCCTTTATGGTTTGAACCATGTCAAATTGTCAACTAGGTACAAACGTGTTACCTTTCGCTAATAATTCAACTAAAACTGGGTCAATGTCAACTGATGAATAGTTAAAAATGTGAAAGTCTCCAGCTTTATTTTTGATGACAGATACTTCATGTTGCACAGTATGTGCTATCTCCTGTGCTTGTTGTTCCCCTGCTGTTTTTTTTTTGGTAAGAGTTGTTTGATTTTTTCGGGATGGCGCCAGGGTGATTGTCCTTGTGAAAATTTACATTGTTCTCATTGGTGTTGTTGTTGTTGACCAAACTTTTTCTTGGATTGTTGTAGTACCCTTCTTTGTTGTCAGAACGGAGCCGCTCACTCCGTCTGACATGATTTTGTTCAGGGCTGGGACTATCCTCTGTAACCGAGTCAGTAATTGAATGAGTGTTAATATTATTTTTATCAATAGTCTCTCTAGGGTTGTTGTCGGTATAAAGTGCAAGACCAACTTGTGACGAAGGCGGTTTGGGATACGCTGACCCATTTTCATAGGCTACACGATCCCTATTCATTTTCCTGATTTTATTCAATTTCAGTTTTTCTAACAGTTGGTCTATGCTGACGAAACATCTCTCATATTCGTATTTATACCTACAAAAATCCATGTGGTTGATAATCAGTGTGTTTAAATCTGAGACTTCTTTAGATAATTGTGTTATCTGAGCATTGTAATGTTTCAACATTAAATCCATTAGGGCAAGTCCCTGCTGGTCAAAAAGGATTTGTTGTAATGTAACACTATAGTTTTTAGTCATTTAAGACTATCATAAAATATTTTATAAGTTTTAAGAAGGTACTACTTTTTTTTGAATCAATACACTATTTAGGTAGAATCATGTGACTGTATTTTTACTATTTAATGGCTACGTGTTGTTTATCAATGTAATCTGAAGAAGTTACCTTAACAAGGCGACGAAAAGCGCTTTATTAAATTGTATTTTTGAAGTGGTTTGGTTTGTGGAACATTATATTGAACCAGGTGCTGTTGGTTTCCTTGGAGCCTTGTGTTTACTTTTGCTGCAGTTTTGAACAGTATTAGAGTTTTGTTTGTCTGTCGGATGGCTTCGGGAATTACTAACGGTCCTAATAGCCCTGTGCTTTTCAATCCTACCCAAACCCAAACTGAATTGCTTAACTTAATGGCTCTCATCAACGCGTTAACACACAGAGTCGATGATTTAGTGGTACGCTTGGATTCGCAATATTTGAGACCTGGTACCACACGCATTTTGAACAGCAGTGCCTGTTCTATTCCACCTGGCCAACAACAAGCTGCTAACAGTATCGACATCATCAGTAATAGCAGCATTCAACTAATGAATGAAGTGGGGAATACTCCAGCAAACAACAATAGCAACTCAAACACCAGGCCACCTCGAGAGAATAGTGTTCCTGTAAGACGTAATGTTTGCATAGGAGATGTTGAAGGAGAACAAAAATAGCATTGTGGGGCTTATAGGTATGCCACAGTTTCACGAATGGATAAGCGGCACATGGAAGTTTTGCTTCAATCGTGAAAATACACAAGGACAACCGGCTGACAACGCTTATCAACAACAGGTTGGTACTGTCTTTATTTCGGACAAATTAAAGCTTCTTGACTTAAAACTAGTTAAACTCAAGAAGTTATAACTTGAAACTAGTTATTTTAAAGAATGCATTAATAATAACATTGTGCCAAAGGGTTTGAGACACCATTTATACCCAACTGGACTTGTGGCTGATTCCCTTTTTCATTTGGAACTCAACTCCCTTTTTGACCAGCAGGGACTTGCCCTCATGGATTTGATGTTGAAACAGTACAATGCTCAGATAACACAATTATCTAAAGAAGTCTCAGATTTAAACACACTGATTATCAACCACATGGATTTTTGTAGGTATAAATACGAATATGAGAGATGTTTCGTCAGCATAGACCAACTGTTAGAAAAACTGAAATTGAATAAAATCAGGAAAATGAATAGGGATCGTGTAGCCTATGATAATGGGTCAGCGTATCCCAAACCACCTTCGTCACAAGTTGGTCTTGCACTTTATACCGACAACAACCCTAGAGAGACTATTGATAAAAATAATATTAACACTCATTCAATTACTGACTCGGTTACAGAGGATAGTCCCAGCCCTGAACAAAATCATGTCAGACGGAGTGAGCGGCTCCGTTCTGACAACAAAGAAGGGTACTACAACAATCCAAGAAAAAGTTTGGTCAACAACAACAACACCAATGCGAACAATGTAAATTTTCGCAAGGACAATCACCCTGGCGCCATCCCGAAAAAATCAAACAACTCTTACCAAAAAAACAAACAGCGGGGGAACAACAAGCGCAGGAGATAGCACATACTGTGCAACATGAAGTAATTGTCATCAAAAATAAAGCTGGAGACTTTCACATTTTTAACTATTCATCAGTTGACATTGACCCAGTTTTAGTTGAATTATTAGTGAAAGGTAACACGTTTGTACCTAGTCGACAATTTGACATGGTTCAAACCATAAAGGACTTGAAATTGTTTGTAAGGAAGCTAAACTTAAAAGTGCTTATGGGTAACTTGGAGACACCTGATATGCCCTTTTGCGTACCCAGTGTGTACAACCCTCCATTACACCCTGCTTTAAATATGTTTGAAATCATGACTGAACTGGACTTGAGATTCTTCTCCAATAAATATAATAGTTTACATATGGAAAAACAGAATGTTAAAAATGTTACACACGATGAAAAACTTGCATTAAACTTGTTTAAATCATTACATGTGAGAGTTGTCAAACCTGACAAAGGTGGTGGTCTAGCCTTATTCGATTCAGTGGATTTTGTAGATAGAGTACAGGCATTATTGGACAATGAGGCTTATGATAAGGTCTCAATTAATGAAGTAAATGTCGCTTACAAGCGAATAAAAAGCTACATAAATGATTTATTTATTGAAGCCAAAATTGATATAAACTTATACAATTATATGACTACGTTATGGCCAAAAATTCCTGTTTTATTTGCTTTACCCAAAACACATAAGAACTTGTTAAATCCACCGTTTAGACCCCTAATTGATGGTCGTGGTTCTATTACATATTCTTGCGCCAAAGTGGTAGACAGTATACTGAAAAAATATCTAACCTCTGAGACTCAACTATGTAAGGATTCTTGGGCTTTTTTGCACAACTTTAACAACTTACAGTTTGATAAACATAATAACTTTATAACTATTGATGTGAAAGAATTTTACACATCAATTCCTCACTTAGAAGGGATGGAATGGACTAGTTTATTCCTTCACAGTAAAAAAGCCTCTAGTCAATAAATCTACTTAGTTGATGTCTTATTGGACATTATTTTGACCAACAATTATTTTTGTTTCCAAAATGACCTTTATCTGCAGAAACAAGGAGTTGCTATGGGCTCTCCTTGTGGTGGCAGCTTCACTAACATTGTGATGGCATATTGGGAGAAAAACTATGTGTTTAATAACACTACCTTTATGCCTCTCATCAAATTTTACACACGATTTCTTGACGACATATTTATTTTATTTAGAGGCAATGCTGATACAGCAAATGAACTGGTTGAATATTTAAATAGTTCTACTACCTTCCTTAAGTTTACTTTTAACTTTCAGATTGGTAGTATTGATTACCTTGATGTGAAATTAATCAAGGATCTAGATCATAATAGGTATATATCAAGAATTCATAGAAAAGATACATATTGCAATGCATTTTTACATTTTTCCAGCTCACATCCTCTTCAAGAAAAGCGCTCTATAGTCAAAGGCCAAATAATAAGGGCCGCTAGGATGGTGTCTTGTGACAATGACTTTGAAGACGAATGCAATCTTCTTGGGGGCATGTTTCAACAAAGAGGATATCCTTTATCCTTAGTTGAAACAATTACTAATGAAGTATGCCTGAAAAGAGCTAATAAGTTTATTATGCCTATATTAAACCAGTGTGTAAGGCCAGTCACCCATGACTTGGAGTTCAATGACATCATTGACACTGACGAGGATTGTGAGTCTGGTGAAACAGAGCATGGAACATCCACTAACGCCTTTGAATATAGTTTCATTACTCCATTTAGTGCTGATAGTGTACTTATTAGAATTATAATATATAAAAATTGGAAAATATTAAGGCTTGACAAAATGTTAGCAGATAAATTTAACGAAATTCCCAAGATTATATTTAAGAGAGGAACAAATTTAAAATCAATTTTAGAGTCCAATACAAGCGGATGTTTCAACAGACGGTCAGGTATGTCTACTTGTGGCTGCTGTAGTATGTGTAAATTTGTGACCATAGGCAACTCATTCACCATAACGGTATAAAGTACAAAATAAAATACAATTTAAACTGTAATTCAAAAATGGTAGTCTACGTTGCACTCTGTTCCTCATGTAAAGCATTTTACATTGGGAAAACAGAGCGTAGACTAAGAGACAGAGTCTATGAACATAGCTATGCATTAAATACAAATAAAAATGTAAATGCCTTGGCCAGGCATTGCATGGAAAATGGGGGGAATAAATTTAGCTTGATGGCAATTGATCAAGTCCAGTCTAACATTCGAGGTGGCCCTTACAATTTAATTTTGGAAGAATGTGAATTAACATGGCAAATAAGATTAAATGCCTTTGCTGAACCAGGTCTAAATGACCATTGTAATATACAATGTATTTTGAGACTCAAAAGTTTAGATAGGAAGTAAATAACTCCATATACTTTTCAAGTTAAAGTTAGGTGTATCAACATGTCCCTGTAGAAATGTTATGGATCACACATTCCCTATGTGTGGATTCACATAAGCTTAAATTTTCTACATTATTGATGGTTTACAGGTGGTATAGATGTTTTTATATGTTGTATTAGTTGGCAGTTTACAACAAATGTAACACTATAGTTTTTAGTCATTTAAGACTATCATAAGATATTTTATAAGTTTTAACAAGATACTACTTTTTGTTGAATCAATACACTATTTAGGTAGAATCATGTGACTGTATTTTTACTATTTAATGGCTATGTGTTGTTTATCAATGTAATCTGAAGAAGTTACCTTAACAAGGTGACGGAAAGCGCTTTATTAAATTGTATTTTTGAAGTGGTTTGTGGAACATTATATTGAAATATGTGTAGAAACAGTTAGGTAGTGTTAACAAACATTTCTTCCACAGGAATACCAGGTAAGAGATGTAGAATTTAGGTATTAGGCAGTTGAAGTATACACTGTGTACAAACATACCACTGCCCAAACCAAGGCCATAGGGTATTGTAATAATACATGTACCTTAATGATTAGAGGAATGGTCATTAAAGTTGTGAGTACTACAAGGATATATAAGTTGTTAATTGACATCTCTTCCCCCCACCATATTTGCAACAATAGTCTAAATACACAAATTAATGGGTATGTTTACACCAAACCTACTGTGGGGACATATATCCTATTGTTCAATAAATATTGAAATGTGTTTCTATTAATGTTCCATGTTGAAATACTGTAATTGGTGGCCTGCTGTTATCAATATAACCTGCACGCAATTGAAATTGCCACTGTGGTTCCATATATGCATGTGTTCTGTTTGCTATGCATCTGTTCCAAATCTGGTGTTTTGGGTTAATAGGAATATCTATGCATGCTGTTATAACTAATCCTGGATTGTTGTTTGTTTGTAGAAAAGATGCTTCCACGGAGTTAATGCTCCAACACCAAAACCAATCCAGTAATAAAAACAAACAGAAAAAGTAGATGCTGTAGTGATGCTAAGCTGCAAAACACGAAACACATCCAATATACAACAGAAAATCAGTTTATTCCAATGACAGAGGTAAGCACTTTCACCCAGCAGGGCTTCATCAGACTATATCCATCCTCCAAATTCAAAAAGTTTAAATAGTAGTACTGGCGGGAAACATATACCAATTTACTTTTAAAGCACCAGACAGAACACACAAGCTGTATATAAAGAATGTATATAAAATACTTAAAAAGCAAACAAACAACTAGTCTGTACTCAAGACTATTTTAAAAAATGTATATATATATATATATATATATATATATATATATATATATATATATACCATATTGCATATAAAAATGATATAATAATATAAACAAACATCTATGCATATTTGTAAAGAATACAAAATATTGTGAATATGAAAAATAAAAAATAGAAAATAAAACAAATAAAATGCAATATATTCATTCCCTGTTTAACCCTAAGTCCTCTAGATTTTAAAAAGGGTTTAATAGGTACTTTATCATTAAGGCCGAGATATTGATCTGCCCAAAGCCTTATAATCCACTTCGCTTTTTGACTCTCAGTATAAGTCTTAATATCCCCACCCCTAGGATTAGGACGTATCATTTCTATAACCCTAAACCTGAAGACATGGGGTCTCATCAGTGTCCAAGACATGCTTCAAAATTGCATTAACAGTAGAACTAATCCTGATCTGATATAAATGCTCATGGATCCTATCCATAAATTTTCTATTAGTCTTACCCACATAGCATTTCCCACAAATCTCACAGGAAGCAGGATAAACAACATGCTCAGACATACAATCAGCAGATACCTGGAACACATACTCGTGTAGATCCAGGGGATGAATAAAAACACTATTAGAATCTATAAACCCACAAAAGTTGCATTGTCCACAAGGAAAAGTCCTGTAGGCATCAGGCCCTCCTGTCTCTGCTCTATCACTTGGATAGCACAACAACCTCTTCAGATTCAACTTGTTCTTATACACAAACTGTGGAGCATCACCTACAATTTCCCTAACATCAGGGTCCACCCTTAATACTTCCCAGTGGTTCCTGATAATATCCTTGATATATCCAGTGTCCTTAGTGTAGAATATGGGAAGTCTGATATTCCCAGGTCCATTATGGTTATCAAATATATTACCACTGTCCAAGTGTTCTGTTGAATCTGCTCCCAAGTGATCTTCTCCATGTATGGTACCCTGATTAATACCAGACTCCAAAAAAATAAGGGACAGCCGTGCCACTCCTCAACATGGAAAGCCCTTCCATATCCTTCTCAATATCATCCATTTTGTATGCTCGGGCACTAAACCTCTTATGTAGCTCTTTCAACTCACTAGAAAACCCTATATCTGAGGGATTATATCTGGGCACCCGTAAGGCTTGACCCCTGACCACGTTCCTAAAAACGTAGCCAGGGTGCATACTGTGTCTATGCAGAAGGGCATTCTTATGGCAAGGTTTCCTATAGACACCTGTGTTCAACATCCCATTCTCCAATCTCTCTATATATACATCCAGAAATGGGATCCATCTATCAGAGAACTCACAACTAAACTTAAGATATTCAGAAAGCCCATTAACTTCATCAGCAAATACAATCAGCTCATCTGATGTCCCTTTCCAGATGAAAAACAGGTTGTCTATAAAATGCCTGTAAAAGGGAACAAAAGACAAGTAACTTCATGTTTTAAACAGAATTTCCCTCTCCAAGGTGGCCATAAAGAGATTGATGTAGCTATTGGCACAAGTGCCCATATCTACGGCACCCCATTGTAGATATACTGCGTGCCAAAACAAAATACATTGCTTTCTAATACAACCTCAAGAAAGGTCATTAGTAAATCAATATGGGACTCAGCAAGTTCTGTACACTCCTTCAGATATCCATACACTCTCTCCACCCCCTCCCTGTTAGGAATGACAGTAAAGAGAGATTGGACATCCATGTTAACAAGTAAGAATTCCAATTCATCAGGAATTTGTTTCATGTATGTATACAAATCTAACAAAAACTGCTTAGTATCCCTGAGTATGTATTCAGTGGCATCTACAGCAGGTCTAAAGAACTTTTCAATGTAGCTGGAGAAAGTAGCAAAGTCCAGTGAATAGAGGTAGATACTCCAAGACAATCGAAGCCAACCAGGAACTAGATGCAAGAAGTAAATCAATGTATCCTTTATTGCTGAAAAACAGTAAGCGCTTTCGCGTTGCTCAGAACGCTTCTTCAGACTTCAATAAAAACAACAATACTAGCTCTGTTTTTATATACAAGAATAACCAATCAAATACATGTTCTTCAAAAGATCCAATAGAAACAATAGGAATAATCACATGAAAAGCATTTGTTAGTTAATTCATGTATCACATGACTTAAGGAGTAAATATACATAGATTCCTTACAAAAACTCACTGAAAAATACTTGATATATGAGTATTATAAATTTAAAATCAATCAAATGTATATACTCAAAAAGTTTATAAAAAAGAAATACTAAAAACTTTTTAATAGATAATATGAATTTATATGTAAACAGTGTATATTTTATAAATATATATATTTTTTATATATTTTAAAATGCAAACAAAGGAGGAGATTCAAGGGGGGGGAATGAGTGTACAAAGGAAAAATCTATAATAAAATCAATAATACTAGCTAAAAATATATATATATTTTTATATGATTAAAAAACATATACCCTGTAATACATATGTCTGTATGTAAGTATTAACGTCTATACGGCCTATCTACTAAGAAGGGTCTCAAAGACAATTTGTCATTGAGTCCATGACCTTTATCTGCTCTGAGCTTAATGATCCATTTTATCTCTTCTTGCTCTGTTTTATTACTGATATTACCTAGTCTCTTAGTTATCTGTTGACGTCCTATAACCATGAAACTAAAAGTATGTGTAGATCCATTCTGCAGCACATGTCTTGCCAGGGCATTGGTCTCATTCTCTCTATGTATCGCATAAATGTGTTCTCTGATTCTCTCTCTCAGAGTTCTATTTGTTTTGCCAGCATAGAAACTCTGGCATTTCTTACACACCGCTAGATATATAACATTCCTAGACTTACAATCTGCATAGTCATTAAATTCATATCTAATGTTATTGTCAGGGTGTATAAACACATTGGAATTCATAATAAAATTACATTGATTGCAACACCTACAAGCATAAGTGCCCTTTCTCTGTGAATTGATTTTATTGTTCCTCTTATTCTCATAACACAAATGACGTTTAAGAGATTTAGTATTCTTATAGCTGATAGCAGGTCTATCACCCACTAACTCCTTGATATTATCATCCAAAAGCAAAATGTTCCAGTTCTTATTTATTATATTTACAATTGAACTGTTAGTATTAGTGTAGGGAATCAATAGCCTCTTTCTCCTTTCTCTAGATCTAGAAGAATGTTTATATGCTTTATTACAATTCTTAATAACAGATGGTACAGTACGCTCATTTCTTGTGTGTTGTATGGCTAATAAATCCTTGTCTAAATACCCTCTTTCTATAAATTCAAGGTGCATGGTATCAATTGCTTGTAATAAAACATCATCCTCACTTATAATACGTGAAGAACGTGTCAATTGATTCTTCACTATATTCTTGTGGATATGTGGTGGGTGCATACTGGTCCTATGCAAAATGGCATTGCGTCTACAGGGTTTCCTATATATATCAGATGTTAAATGGCCTCCATCTAACCTTAGTGTAACATCTAGAAAATCTATTTGAGTGGGTGAAGTTGTACCAGTAAAACCCAGGAAGGTGGTAGTGCCATTGATGTATGTCATAAAATCATTAAGGGTGTCTGTATCTCCTTCCCAAATGAAAAAAAAAAAAATGTCATCTACAAAACGTCTATAATATGTTATACATTTCGAGAAACTTATATGTTCTAATATATAGGTGACCTCCCAATATGCCATCACAAGGTTGGCATATGAGTTGGCGCAAGATGTTCCCATCGCCACACCTTTAATTTGCAGAAAATAATCATCTTTAAAAAGAAATACATTATTGTTCAGGACAATGTCCAGTAGCATAGTAACTTTTATAACATCAGAATTATTCATCCCTTTTCTCATCAAAAACAACCTCAAATAATCTAATCCTATATCATTTGGTATACAAGTGAAAAGGGAGGCCACATCTAAAGTTACAAGTGTAGCAGGTTGTATGTTACCAATATTACCATTGTGTACTGATAAAGTCTCAAGAAGTTGCTGGGTATCTCGCAAAACAGAGCCAGTAGAATCTACAATAGGTCTAAGTGTTTTCTCTAAGAAAAAAGAGATGGTTTCAGTTATCCACCCACGTCCTGACACTATAGGTCTGAGTGGGGGGTTGGTTATGGTCTTATGTATCTATGGCAGACCTCTAATGACAGGTACAACTGGATCTTCAATCAAAAAATACTTATACAAATTTTCATCAATAACTCCACACATGAGCATATCATATAGATCAGCATGCACTGAACTGATTAGCTTATTCAAACTTGCTTTATCTAATTTTTTATATGTAGATTCATCAGATAACATCGCATTCATAGTGTCTTCATAGAAAATACTATCTAATAAAACTATGGCACCACCTTTATCTGCTGGTCTTATTGTAATACTATCATTACGCTGTAACTCAAACAAAGCTTCTCTCTCTCCTTTAGATAAATTATAAAAATTAGGTCTCTTTTCATTACTTTCAAAATATGTTAATAAATCATTAGTACAGGCCTTCTCAAAAGTTTCTAGCAAAGGATGCATATTTGGAATGAATACAGTGGGTTTCCTAAATACATTAACTTCAGCGTTATCAGCAGTGTCATTATTAAAAATCATCCCTAATGCTACATTCCTAGTGAAACATTTAATATCCACTATAAATTCACTAACATCCACATCCTGCGAAGGGATGAAGGATAAACCTTTATTTAGTAACTTACTTTCAAATTCAGTTAATATATGCTTAGAAAGGTTTACCACTAAGTCCGTGTTATGGGTCTCAGGGTCTTCCTCTGAAACTCGAGAGGTCCTCCTGAATTCTTTCTCTTCCTTGACGACTGGTGTGGACTCCATGAGTGTCTCTGCTCCAATCGAAAAGGGAGCGGAAAGACAAGATGAGAATCTCCTCCTTTGTTTGCATTTTAAAATATATAAAAAATATATATATTTATAAAATATACACTGTTTATATATAAATTCATATTATCTATTAAAAAGTTTTTAGTATTTCTTTTTTATAAACTTTTTGAGTATATACATTTTTTTATTCACCATCGGGACATGGATTCTAACAACCGTCATTGCACTTGAAACTTATGCAATTGATAAACACCCTTTGTTTTACTAAATACATGGAATTAAACAAGCAGCCATTACACAAACTGACTATAATATTACATATAAAAACTTGCCAAAAAATGAAGACATAAAAATTAAGAATATAGAATGGAAAATAACAAGTGGCAGAAGAGAGGATAGCCTGTATTATATTCAAAATTGGGTACCTGGGGGGCTACATGCCTGTATCCAAGCCACACCTTTGGTTCTACTCTACCAAGCTTACTCTCAACTTGGCAACAACTTAGAAACCAACTTTGGATACATGAGACACCACTTAGAACACTATTTTTGGATACAAAAAGGTAATAATAGAATAATATTCCACATAAACTTGAGTTAGTCCTTTCTGGAAACACAAGATTTAGAATATTATTTAATGATGACTGCTACTTTGCAACGCTGCTTTCACAAGCTTTTTTTAAAGAAAGAAAAAGAAATCAGAAAGGACTTCTAGGACTTCTCGAAAATCTCTGCTAGAAGGCCTATTTAGAACCGTTTGAACATGTCTACCGAGGCGCCATCGTCCCGTGAGAACACTGAGTGCCTGTGGCGAGTGCTGATTCAGCTGCTCCTCACCTTGCTGTATTTCACCAGCTTTTCCTCTACTGCGCCGAGAACTCTTAGTGTGCCAATTCTTCTACTTGCTGCACCCGACTGCTTAGTTTGGCTCTTTACTTAATTTGCAGCTGTTGCTGTTGAGCTGTTTCTCTTATAATAATGCTGTCAATTATGTTATTGTGCCCCTTGACCACACAACAAATGGTACATAGAAAAAATGGTACATAGGAAAACCACTACACCCATAGGGGCAGGGCGAAGATTCTCATCTTGTCTTTCCGCCTCATCTTGTCTTTTCCGCTCTCCTTACCGATTGGACAGGGATCACTCAGAAGAGAAGAGTCGACCAGGAGGAGGAGAAAAAGAAAGGAAGAGGAGGACCGGTCGGAGGGGAAGACCCTGAGACCCATAACACGGACTTAGTGGTAAACCTTTCTAAGCATACTAGCCTGTAACTTAATAAGTTACTAAATAAAGGTTTATCAATCATCCTCCATGAGATATGTGGATTAGAAATTATTTAATTTGGATATTAAATTAAATGAATTTTTAGTAGGATAGGTGAGATTTAATTTAATGACACTGCTGATTACTGAATTTAATGTATTTAGGAGTAAACTCTATATTCATATGTCAAATATGCTATCTTGCTTTGAGAAGTTGAAGCCCTAATGATTTATATTTTTAACATATTTTTAAGAAAAAATGAAAAGATTAATTTTTTTATAATTTATCTAAAGAAGCTTTGTTTGAGTTACAGCATAATGATAAGTATTACAATAAGACCAGCAGATAAAGGTGGTGCCATAGTTTTTATAGAATGTATTTTCTATGAAGACACTATGAATGCGATGTTATCTGATGAATCTACATATAAAAAATTAGATAAAGCAAGTTTGAATAAGCTAATCAGTTCAGTGCATGCTGATCTATATGATATGCTCATGTGTGGAGTTATTGATGAAAATTTGTATAAGTATTTTTTGATTGAAGATCCAGTTGTACCTGTCATTAGAGGTCTGCCAAAGATACATAAGACCATAACCAACCCCCCACTCAGACCTATAGTGTCAGGACGTGGGTGGATAACTGAAACCATCTCTATTTTCTTAGAGAAAACACTTAGACCTATTGTAGATTCTACTGGCTCTGTTTTGCGAGATACCCAGCAACTTCTTGAGACTTTATCAGTACACAATGGTAATATTGGTAACATACAACCTGCTACACTTGTAACTTTAGATGTGGCCTCCCTTTTCACTTGTATACCAAATGATATAGGATTAGATTATTTGAGGTTGTTTTTGATGAGAAAAGGGATGAATAATTCTGATGTTATAAAAGTTACTATGCTACTGGACATTGTCCTGAACAATAATGTATTTCTTTTTAAAGATGATTATTTTCTGCAAATTAAAGGTGTGGCGATGGGAACATCTTGCGCCAACTCATTGCCAACCTTGTGATGGCATATTGGGAGGTCACCTATATATTAGAACATATAAGTTTCTCGAAATGTATAACATATTATAGACGTTTTGTAGATGACATTTTTTTCATTTGGGAAGGAGATACAGACACCCTTAATGATTTTATGACATACATCAATGGCACTACCACCTTCCTGGGTTTTACTGGTACAACTTCACCCACTCAAATAGATTTTCTAGATGTTACACTAAGGTTAGATAGAGGCCATTTAACATTTGATATATATAGGAAACCCTGTAGACGCAATGCCATTTTGCATAGGACCAGTATGCACCCACCACATATCCACAAGAATATAATGAAGAATCAATTGACACGTTTTTCACGTATTATAAGTGAGGATGATGTTTTATTACAAGCAATTGATACTATGCACCTTGAATTTATAGAAAGAGGGTATTTAGACAAGGATTTATTAGCCATACAACACACAAGAAATGAGCGTACTGTACCATCTGTTATTAAGAATTGTAATAAAGCATATAAACATTCTTCTAGATCTAGAGAAAGGAGAAAGAGGCTATTGATTCCCTACACTAATACTAACACTTCAATTGTAAATATAATAAATAAGAACTGGAACATTTTGCTTTTGGATAATAATATCAAGGAGTTAGTGGGTGATAGACCTGCTATCAGCTATAAGAATACTAAATCTCTTAAACGTCATTTGTGTTTTGAGAATAAGAGGAACAATAAAATCAATTCACAGAGAAAGGGCACTTATGCTTGTAGGAGTTGCAATCAATGTAATTTTATTATGAATTCCAATGTGTTTATACACCCTGACAATAACATTAGATATGAATTTAATGACTATGCAGATTGTAAGTCTAGGAATGTTATATATCTAGCGGTGTGTAATAAATGCCAGAGTTTCTATGTTGGCAAAACAAATAGAACTCTGAGAGAGAGAATCAGAGAACACATTTATGCGATACATAGAGAGAATGAGACCAATGCCCTGGCAAGACATGTGCTGCAGAATGGATCTACACATACTTTTAGTTTCATGGTTATAGGACGTCAACAGATAACTAAGAGACTAGGTAATATCAGTAATAAAACAGAGCAAGAAGAGATAAAATGGATCATTAAGCTCAGAGCAGATAAAGGTCATGGACTCAATGACAAATTGTCTTTGAGACCCTTCTTAGTAGATAGGCCGTATAGACGTTAATACTTACATACAGACATATGTATTACAGTGTATATGTTTTTTAATCATATAAAAATATATATATATTTTTAGCTAGTATTATTGATTTTATTATAGATTTTTCCTTTGTACACTCATTCCCCCCCTCTTGAATCTCCTCCTTTGTTTGCATTTTAAAATATATAAAAAATATATATATTTATAAAATATACACTGTTTATATATAAATTCATATTATCTATTAAAAAGTTTTTAGTATTTCTTTTTTATAAACTTTTTGAGTATATACATTTGATTGATTTTAAATTTATAATACTCATATATCAAGTATTTTTCAGTGAGTTTTTGTAAGGAATCTATGTATATTTATTCCTTAAGTCATGTGATACATGAATTAACTAACAAATGCTTTTCATGTGATTATTCCTGTTGTTTCTATTGGATCTTTTGAAGAACATGTATTTGATTGGTTATTCTTGTATATAAAAACAGAGCTAGTATTGTTGTTTTTATTGAAGTCTGAAGAAGCGTTCTGAGCAACGCGAAAGCGCTTACTGTTTTTCAGCAATAAAGGATACATTGATTTACTTCTTGCATCTAGTTCCTGGTTGGCTTTGATTGTCTTGGAGTATCTACCTCTATTCACTGGACGTAGCTGGAGAAAGGCTTTGTAGACCACCCACTACCCGAGACAATCGGTCTCATCGGTGGTTATTCCTTATTTTTGTGTATTTTGGGAAGACCTTGAATCACGGGTATGAGGGGGTCCTCCACTACCAAGTACTCAAATAGTCCTTCTGTAATAACACTTCTCTTCAACAGATCCTCGAACATATTATTAATCCTGTGAACATGTAGTAACACCATGTCACTACTGATAGGGCAGTAAAACATCTCAACATTCGTTTCATGGATTCATTATAAGAAATCATATCCATAACTACTATGCAACCGCCTTTATCAGCGGGTCTTATAACAATCATAGAATTATCACGTACTCGTGCTAAAGCTCTCCTCTGTTCAAATGTAAGATTGCCTCTCTTCTGTTTCCACCCAGTACTTATATATCTCCTTTCATAGAGATCATTCTCCACTAGCTTACTGAATGCAGCCACTAAGAGGTGTACCACACAGACATACTGACTTGGTTTCTTAAACATTTTAGCACTAGAATTGGAGTGTTCACCTCTAAATTCAGTCGAGTGATAAATTACTGATAAATAGTTTAAAATCTATAATAGTCTCTGTAAAATCACTGAAGAAAGTGGGAATAAAATTGAAACCCTTGGATAACACATCAACCTCTTCTGAAGACAATATGTAAGATGAAATATTACAAATCAATTCTTCCCTACTCTCTCTCACATCCTCTTCGGGTTGTGGTTTGGAAGGGAATCAGCTGAAAGTTTCCTTTTCTGTCTGACTCTGCTCATTGATCATGTTCTCCCCTCCCTGTGATCTAAACTGATAGGGAAAGGGTGAGGAACTCCAAAACTGGTTACACCCTCTATACCATTCGCATGGGAGTGATTTGAGACATAATTTATCTTCCTCCTCACAATTACATCAACATCCCATATCATAGACCATATCATGGATTGTACTGCAACCTCTGAGCTGATTCCAGCTTGAGTCTTATCTACTGTATTACTCAGTGCAGCTACATTGATACTGTCAGATTTACCAGCATTACCAGTTATCACCCACAACAGATCCTCTCAACACAGCACTATTATTATCATTGCCAGGGTCATTACCTCTGGCTCTGTTATTTACCCTCTCATTCAAAACACAAATACCATTATCAGTATTGCTCACAACAGACCCATTCTGAACATTCGTAAATACATCCTGTGTTCCATCAGAACCATGTAACCTCTCCGCTGCACGATTAGTCCTTCTAGCTATAACATAAAGCCTAGGCCATATAAAGACATGGCCACGTTGAAAGTCATTAATGTCTCTTTGCAATTTATGTGTCTTTTGTTCAAAAAGACATTTCTTATATAGGGACACATTGTCCAACATTACATCTACTGTTTTGTCCACTACTCCCATGGGAAAACATTCATACAGATATTTCTGTTGTCTCCTAATGTCCAATGCATCTTCTTCTGGTGAAAAATACTCATTTAAAAGTTTCATATATTTAAGGCTTACCTCATTACTGAGCTGTTGCCATTTGTACAACAGCTCTGGATATTGGGTCCCGGTCATTGGCATTTTAAGGACCCTAAGTCCTCTCGGTATCACTTTCCGTTGGAGACAAACCTCAAAATGTTGGTGTTGAGTTTGCAGCCTTTTAAGTTTACAAAAATCCATTTCCAGCCTTTCCATTGCTACATGGAGCTCATCTCAATCAAAGGAATCAGGAGCCGTATCGCTGACATCATCACAGGCAGCCTCGTACAATGTAAGGGGATTAATTTCCCCAGAAACAGAGTTAGTGAATCTATCTGTAACAACACGGAAGTCCTCATTACCTTTCAGTACATACGGCATCTCAATCGATTCATTAGCTTTTTTCAGCCATGCCCCCATGAAAAAGACATCAGCAGCAATAAATAAAATTGTAGAAAAGATGCTTCCACAGAGTTAATGCTCCAATAGCCAAAACCAATCCAGTAATTAGCATCACTCCAGCATCTACTTTTCTGTTTGTTTTTAATCCTGGATTGGGTTGACTATTACTAATCCACAGGTCTATATCAGTTCAACGAAACAGCACATCATCGAATACAACAACCTCAAACTTCTAACCATGAAATCTAAAAACATCGAAAGCTCAGAACAGCAATTTTTTCCCTGGGAAAAAATCCACTGTTCCGAGAAACACACACACAACACAAGCACAGCTAAAAAACAGCAATCCACACACATACACTTAAAATCCTACATCTAACCCTACACTAAACTGTACATACAGTACTATCTATCCACTATCCTTAATCCAAACCCTAACCCTAAGGTCTGTCACTATCACACACTCACCTCACCCATGCCCTAACCCTAACTCACATACCCCGCCCTAACCCTAAAGTCTATCACTATCACACACTCACCTCACCCGCACCCAAGTCTTAACTCACATACCCCGCCCTAACCCTAAAGTGGAAGCAGTAAACATTCCAAAGATACATACCCACACACACACACACACACACACACACACACACACACACACACACACACACACACACACACACACACACACACACATATATGTATATATATATATATATATATATATATATATATAGATATATATATATATATATATATATATATATATATATGTATGTATATACACATACATACACATATAAATATATAACTACTTACAGATATGTATAACCCAGGACCCTGCACACTATAGCCACATGAGCTGTACATAAATGTATTGTTTTCTCAAACATATCACACAGCACAGTAATTCAACAGTAGGGAAAATGTATTTATATATGTAGATGTATGTATGTGTGTATATATATATATATATATATATATATATATATATATATATATACATATATAAATATATAAATATATATATATATATTTATATATGTCTTTATATATATATATATAAATACATATATATATATATATATATATATAAATATATATATACACACACACATACACACACACACACACATGCACATATATATATATATATATATATATATATATATATATATATATATATATATATATATATATGGGTCTACTTCTTTTGACCAACTCCCATTTGCCCGACACTCATTTGCCTGAGACCAAATGACTGAATTTACATTTGCCTGACACTTCAATTGCCTGACACTTCATTTGACTGACAAGTATTATTAGGAAGAAAATGGAATATGCCCCCTTCCCCACTGTAGTGCGACCCTGGAGTTAGAATATATAGTTAGGGGGGGGCACACTTCATTTCATATGATATTGTTAACTTTTGATGTAATATTGCTTAGTAAAAGAAAAGTAAGTGGGGGGCTTCACCCCCCACACCCCCCTAACTATATATTCTAACTCCAGGGTCACACTACAGTGGGGAAGGGGGCATATTCCATTTTCTTGCTAATAATACTTGTCAGTCAAATGAAGTGTCAGGCAAATGAAGTGTCAGGCAACTGACATTTCAGTCATTTGGTCTCAGGCAAATGAGTGTTGGGCAAATGGGAGTTGGTCAAAAGAAGTAGACCCATATATATATATATATATATATATATATATATATATATATATATATATATATATATATATATATATACATATACACATACATACATACACATATAAATATATAACTACTTACAGATATGAATAAAAATAATATATATAGAGGGTGCACAGCATATCAAGCAGCCATTATTCCTACAGTTGCCACCTTTTCAAATGGCCAGTGTTTGTTTCTTTCTTACAAATGAGAATTATTGCATGAAACATATACCCACACACAATGCAAAGGACATGGCACCATACACAAGTTTGCATACATAGAAATGTTTATTTTTGTAATATTTCAGTTGTTTATGCCATTTCTTATAGTAGTTAGGTGTTTGAAATGCATAATAATTGATTAATGCAGCTCTCAAACAAAACATATAATACAGTAATCTGCAAAAAATAGCATACTTTGCTGTCTAGGCTAAAGCCTTCAAATAGTACAACAGTAAAAAACACACTTGCTTCGAAGATAAGAATCAATCAACACAATTGCAGATGTAGTTCAGCAGCTTCCAATTACACACTGTACTCAACCCCTAGGGAGAAAAGTATTAGTTGTCGCAATGGAAATGAATCTGTTACATAACAATGCGTAACTTAAAACATCACTATCACACTGACAAACAGAACTGTGTGTAAGACAGTAAGCTCTAGCTCACTACTGTTGCCATGGTGAAACGTATGAAAATGTACATCCAGATACCTTAATGTTTCTTATTACTGATATCCCTCACATGTTGTAACAACCTAGGTTAAAAACATTTAATACCCCTCCCACATAAAATGTCTTACAAGGGCATATAACAGTGTTCTCCATACACTGACCTCTGGACTGTACAAGGTCACACCCATTTTGTCCAGCTGTAGCCCTCATATATATGGACCCTACCCCCCCTATTTGTGTGGGAGTCCACAACACCACTGGAATGATAGCAGGAATGCCAGCACTAAATGATAGGCCATTACCTGACAACCTCTTACTGTATGACATCTGGATAAAGCCTGGTATATAGGTGGAGGACAGAGGTTGAAACACAGGCCCATATTTGAAATATTGCTGTTATACGCTGTGGAAGTTGCTGGTGTTACAAGATTGGTTGCAACATACCCTTACTCAGGAATATGAAGTCAGAAACACAAACTGATGTTTCCATGTTCGATAGCAATCAACGGAGAGACTGGCGCTGATATGTCAGAGACAAGACCTGTGAGGTGAACAGACAAAACATAACAGCCAGTCCTCTGGCCATCATGCTGATAGGCCCACAGTTGAGAGCTATACAGACAAACTGCATTCCATGCAAAACTAGCATGTATGCACAAACCCTGTAAAATTAGCAGTATTCAATGCATATAACAGCAATACTCACACAGTGTCCCTAAGTCTGAACCTTATACAAACATCTAGTTGGCCTGTGTCCGCAAGTCCTGTTGTAAGAGGTATTGCTACCTGCTGTCTGTAACACTGCTGCCCACACACAGGAAGGATGTCTTCCATACAGGAAAGGTAAAGGAACAATGCCCACATGATGTAGTCATTTATAGTATTGGGTTGCTATGACATTGCCTATTCGATGTACTACACAGCTGGCTGCATGCAGTTAGTAAGTGGGAAACACCAATTGGTGCAGAGGCCATCACCTGATCATGAGCATCACCTACAAAGCCATACTGCAACCTATTCAAACCAGCTCGATCCCTGTAGTGGAGAAAGAGAGAGAGAGATACAGAGAGAGAGGGGGAGAGAGAGAGAGAAATAAGAAAATAAAAAACAAACAAAAACAAAAATAATACTAAAACACAAAAATACTACAAAAAACAACAAACAAACAAAGAAGACATCCAAGGGGCACACAGAAGAGAGCACAATAATAAAACAGGTATGTGATTCATGTCAGCATGTAATTGAATGCAGTACTTGGTCTGTAATAATGGGATAGATGATGTTGAAAGATTTATATGTGCCATCAAGACTTGCTATAATGATGCCCTGCTGAACAACTGCTATGGACATAGCATCTGGCCCTGTGGGTAGTGGGCCATACCTGTCAACTGTGCAGATCTGCACAGAATGTCAAGATTTAAGCCATCATAGTGTTTGTTCTGTTCCTCTGAACATGTATATTAGTCTGGCAAATAGCTGAAAGTGGAAGTAATGAAGTCATGATAGACACATGAGTTTCAGTCCCCATCACCTTCAGAACAGTCATGGTAATGTGAAATGAATCATGCACAAACTTCATAAGTTTGTAATAGGTATATCTATGATCTGTCCCTATATATCCCACCCTAATGTTAGACTGTGTCCACATGTGACACTTTGTTTTGTAGCAAGGCAGAACAGTGCAGCTGTGGAAGAAGGAGGTTCAGGGTGTGAATCCAATGTCTGAATGCACTCCAGACATATATATATATATATATATATATATATATATATATATACATTTTCCCTACTGTTGAATGACTGTGCTGCATATGTTTGAGAAAACATCACACATATCTGCACCTCAGATGGCTTAGTGGTAAATTGTTGTGGCTATGGTGTGCAGGGTCCTGAGTTAGACACTTGCAAGGCCTGATAACTTATTTGCTGGCCAGAACAACTGTTGAATACAGAGTGATTAAGACAATTGTAAGAGGGTGCAAAATGGACAGTTATGTATGGTGTGAAAATCTTTTTGGGAACATATTGTCCTCTTTTTGTTAAGGTGAGAGTGGGATGTTCGGGAAGGATAATAGGTATACTTGGGGAGTTAGGTTGAGTCAGAAGACAGACAAGACAGCATACAGGGGCAGTATATGACACATGTGGGGGGTAAACACCTTGGACGGGGAGGGGTGTTTGGAAATTTGAAGCCCATGAGCCTTCAAATGGAAACAGTGGGACTGAGGTCCCCATCCATGGGCAATCACCACTGCACCTTCATGGCCCTGAAGGTGGCTGTGCTGGGGGCTGAGCAGGAGGGGCAGGCTGACCTTCTAGTTGCACCCCGAGGGCCTCAAGCTAGTGTAGCAGATCCCCCAATTTTCTGCAGAGCTCCCTATGCACAAGACCCTGGACCTGACTTCAAGTGACAGGATCCTGTCTGTGCCTGCTCCCAGGGGGTGACAAGCACCATCCCCTGAGGTAGTTCCACCTGAAGTTAGTGCAGGAGCAGTGGATGCAGAGGTCCCGGGGTGGGTCCCAGACATCCAGTGGCCTGATACCATGGCCAGATGAGGTGGGAGAGTTGGTTCTGCTGGGAACAACCTTCCTAAACATGCTATTATGTTGCAGTTTTAGAACATATGCGGGTTAGTAATAATCAACACAATCCAGGATTAGTTATAACAGCATGCATAGATATTCCCATTAACCAAAAACAACAGATTTGGAGCAAATGCATAGCAAACAGAACACATGCATATATGGAACCACAGTGGACATTACAATAACATGCAGTTTACATTGATAGCAACAGGCCACCAATGATAGTGTTTCAACATGGAACATGAATATAAACACATTTCAATATTTGTTGCACAATAGGATATATGTTCCATCAGTAGTTTTGGTGTAAACATACCCATTGATTTGTGTGTTCAGATTATTGTTGAAGATATGGTGGGGGGAGAGATGTCAATTAACAACTATTATATCCTTGCAGTATGCGGTCCTCAGACCTTTTTTTCCTGTTTATGTCTTCAAGGTACCATGTCCCGGGAGCATCTCCCTGCTTATACTCCCCAGGAGAATGATATAATAATAAACTTCCTTATGCAACACCACAGAACCCTCTTTGGATGTACAGCCCATGATCTGCGGGAGAGGACTGCTCTGTGGAATGAGCTCATTCACAGGGTAAATGATGTTGGCCTGCATAACCGCAGTTATGAGCAGGTATGACATCATTATACTGATCTCATCCGCCATGCACGTCAATGTGCTACTGCAGTTAAGAGGGACCAGCTAGCCACAGGTGGGGTCATGCCCTCCAGCCTCCACTGACACATGCTGAGGAGCTCCCTGCCAACCTTGGGGCACCCGCCCACCAGCCAAGCCAGGAACCTGAAGATAACATTGTGGAGGTGGGTGCTACCCACACAATGGATGAAGAGTGTGCAAGTAAGGCCCTAGGGCACATTAGTAGGCCACTGTTGCTTATCCATCTTCATCTGTAATGTATCTTCATGCATATGTCAGATAACATAGTCTGTTGATGCAGTGTAGTAATGAACAGATGTGCATAATTTCTAGTATTGTGGGTTTGTACTGTTGCTGCACTGAAATGCTGCTCCCACCCTGTACCAGTGCCAACAGGTGTGGCTACTGACATTACATCTCTCACACACCTATGTAAGTCCCTCTGGTATACAACTAGGGCAGCAGCCTGTAGCTGGTGAGTATGGAGTTGTTTTGTTCAGGTTTGCCAATACACCAGCCATGTTATGGCCATGGTATTTGCCATGCACACATTTAACACACCTACCCATAATGCATGCTGTACATGTTCACTTATTGTTGCTGTTAACTGCACTGCATCACAGTGGTCACCATGGTGGCATATCTGAAGGGTATGTAAGAGTTCCTGCAGGATGTGTGAACAGAGATGAACACAATGGTGGGACAAATGGCCTACAGTAGGGACACGTCTGAAACATTACCCTGATACAGTGGCTAAAACAGTGTATACAGCATTATTACAATGGCACCTGTTATAGTTCTACACAATGGCAAATCACAATACCACATTCCACACCTTTTACAACCTGTAATGTGATCCTAACATGAGCAATGAATGTGTAATATGGAAAACTATGTTAGGACAACAAATATGGGGAATACATACCTTAACAAACACTGGATGCATATGTGTGCACACACTCCAATAACATATTGTGGAAGCAGCTTTTGAGGTACTGACAGCATTCACTCTTCTTGAGTATGCACCTTCCATCAAGTACAGGGCCTCAATGTCACAACAAGTAATGGTCTGCTGTCCAAGAAGTATGTCCATGACATTTGCCCACTCACCTGCAACAGAGGCAGCCATGGCTTACACACATCTTACAAACCATGGCATGGATCCCATATCCAACAGGTAGCACTCAGGAGTGGGAAACGTAGCCTTACCTCACCATTGCATATACCATGGCAAACAGTGCAGACAACCATGTATGTGACTATGAAGTATGGGACAGCATTAATGTAGAAAATAAACAGATACCCATCCAAGACAGATAAAAACACATGTTGCAAAGTGGTCACGGAGGGTGCCCAGAAACATGCAGCAACACTGATGGACTTGCAGGAATGTCTAGCAAGTACTGCCTGTGCAGTACCTTTTTCAACAATCACCTGGACTTTGCATAAGTGTGGCTTATGGGTTAGGGTAATCAGATGGAAGAGGTGTTCCACAGGAAACATCATCAAGGGCTCTCTACAGGTAGCATATGCTTAACATCAAGTCTCCCAAAGGCATGTGTTGCAATGTGTAATGGTGTAGCGAGACCAAAGCTGAAACCTACAGACAGTATTAATAAAGATACATGTGATGCACAAGCAAAACCTTACTCCACCTCAGGGCCACCATCCTTATCTGTACCTTGCTGGTGCCAGTGTACACTTTTAGGTTTGCTGTTCATTAGCAGGAACTAGGCTGGTAGACATGGTGTTCTGAATTTGGAACACTGCAAAATGACACTCATGTGTAGCCCATAGTTGTCAAGCTTCTGCAATAATGTTGAGGATGGGGAGGGGTGTCATCTTGAAACACAACAGTGAACTGAAGCATACATCCAAAGCTCGCTAAGAATGGCTGCATCTGAACACAGTCAAAGGCCATGAATTGTGCCAGACATAACCCTGACTCCACAGCAATAGTGAAGGGACTGTATGACCTCCAAGGGCTGTGCACATGAGCTGACTTTGCAATCCGGCAGAGTTGGGGGACATTTGTAGGGCAGAGTGACCAAATAATGGCAGGTGAAGATGGGCCATGCTAGTATAGCCCTTCCAGGAATAGTGACTGCTGTAGTTCACTTAGATGTTGCAACAAACCATCATGTTAAGGGTGTGCACACTTATGCAACCCACATATTGCATGTTTCTCAATCAGCATCTTCACAACTAGCACATTTGTTTGATACTGCATTTGATTGCACAGGTCATATGTCACATATCAGGTGTGTGTAATGTTACCATATGCAGTATTGTGGCCCCACTGCATAACAGGGAAGAGGCTGGCATATCAATAAGGGTGTGTACACTCCTCATAGCCACAGTAAGTGTTGAAGCTTGTCAGTGTAACTGGATTTTATTGATCATACATGCACTACTGATGATGAGATCTGCAAATCAGAGGTAAGGCATTCACTATTGGCATCTGTCCTCATATCATCCCAGGTATGTGTCAGAGAAACACATAGGGACTGTGAGCAACAGAGCAAACATAACCGCCACACATATACACTTTCAACAATGTTGTGTACACTCATGATGTATGGTGCACAGTACATGCCAGGGTGCTGAACAGGTGCACAGCAATACTGTGTACATGGGTGCAGTGTGTTCCAGGGGAAGGGGCATCACCTACTAACACAACTCATGCATTACAGAGATGTATAATGTTGGTAACAAGGATTGAGTATAGCTGCAGTGCATGCTGTTGTGTGCCATATGTCATGCATGTTGACTGCTGGGTAATGAGAGGTCTGTGTAATATCTTTGTGCCACCTCACCTGTAAGTGTGTGTGTGTGTGTGTGTGTGTGTGTGTGTGTGTGTGTGTGTGTGTGTGTGTGTGTGTAAAGGTAAGCAATGATGTGCAGGTCTTAAATTATGTTTTCTGTTCTCCCCTCACAGGTGGCGAGGTGGGTCAGTGTTCATCTTGCAGGCAAACTGATGTCAGTGTCCATAAAGACTCTGACAAAGATGATAGGTATGGTGAGGCACAGGCAGGGTTGTCAGGGGCTGAATCTGTGCTATTCATTGACATCCCACTTTTATCCACCCCATCCTCACACAGTCACAATGCCTATACATACCCCATCACCAGTGGCCATAGATGAGAAAGAGTTGGCGGGTGGTGGCATGGGACAGGACAGTGTGGTGACTATGGCAAGTGTGTCTGTACACAGCAGCCATAGCTGGATGACCGGCAAGGTGCCACACAGGCAGATGTACAGGGGTGCTCATAGGAGGGCTGCTGGCCATCATGCCCCTGGCAGAAGAGCCACAGCAGGTGTCACCAGACACATGTTTTGGGCCATCATGGAGGCACAGGCATGTATGAAATATTATACCAGACAGAGTCTAAGGCTCCAGAGGGCTACTCATTCTGCTGTACTTGACGACATCTGTGATCTTGCAGGTGGCCACCGTTATTTTTCAACGGTCCTGGATATATGATTGGGTGAGATGGTGGGATTAGGGTGACAGCCACGTGGGCATAGGTCAGCAACACCAACAGGTGGAGGTCTACATGCATGTGCAACAAGTTACAGCCACTTCTGTAGTGGCAGTACCAGCACCAGCACTGCAGGGGGGTTTGCTGTCCACACCCCATCACAGCAGGCCACATGCACATGGTCCTGGCTGGTCCCAACAGGTACCCAGATCCAGTTGACATTTGTCATCATCAGGGGAGCATACCATATCTGGGCTTGTACCTGGTAGTGCCCGTGGAACCCCTGGCAGGTGCAATTCTCGTGTCTGTGGCCAGACATGGTGAACTGCATACCCTGCCATGTATGGTCTGCAGCTGTCCAACAAACCCCTGTATAGGGCAGCCACATGGCAGAACTGTGTGCATGCATACACACACACACATCACCAACACAGCTAGGGCACCTCCATACCTACACACACCACATCTGTACAGCCCAATTGATAACAAACCCCCCTAACACACACACACACACACACACACACACACACACACACACACACACACACACACACACACACACACATGATGTCAACCAAATGGCTCAGCCTAGGTCTCTGGCAAACCCACAACACACCCTGTGCATATGATGATACCTGTGCCACATCCCTGTCATCCATACCATCGATGCAGGGACATGCTAATATGGTTCTGATGCACAGGGTGAATGTACTAAGGTTTAGCAATGTAATGCTGTGTAACATGCTTTCAGCTGGAAAGTTTAATGCTTACATGTCAGGATGTGTAGCTGTCCAGCCATGATGCATTGTAGTTGTTATTAACACTGACTGATTGTCATTTCCATAATGTATTCAGTTTGTGTTGTAGGTGTCGTGTCAGCAGAATGTTGGTCTGCTGTTGTTTCCTACAAGGGGTATGGCACTGTGGTGACACATTGACTGTGTCATATCCTGGGTACAGCCGAACACAAGTAACATGTGTGTATAACAGTTACTGCATGTGCCACATGGCTGATAGTTCTGAGGGGTGTATACAGATGAGTGCATGGTGGCTGATGTCAGCAGCCCTTCTACAGTGGACAATGGTAAGTGTACTGGGTGGCACACACCAAATGTTTGTGAATAACACACACAGAGGCTTTGGTGTGGAATACTGTACACATGGATGTACTTAGTTTTGCAGTGAACTCATTTCAGCCTATGTAATTCCACCAAGAGAAAACAGGCAAAACATCACATCAGTAAATAATCAGTCTGTCAGTTTAATGTCATTGACGATGGTACTGGCAGGGTATATGTCCTCTTCTCCAGTGTAGTGCAATCCTGGTGTTGGTAAACATAGGTGTGTTGGTGTGGGTGGCACAGCCCTCCACTTTGGAGGGTGTGGGGTGGCGTAGAACCACACATAGTGTGATTGACAACTACTTAACCTGTTAGCATAAACTGTACAGTATTACAGCAGACTAAGTGGGGGGCCCACACAATAATAACCCCAATGAGGGTGGCTGTGCCCACAACATCCACACCCAGCTGTATATACCAAATCCAGTATCACTGTACAGCTGTACAGTGGAGAAGAGGGCATTTACACATCTACTACTAGTTTTGATGGAATGAATTTCCACAAGATGATTACTTTGAAATGTTAGTGTTTACCAGTCAGTTCTTGGACAGCTGACCTACTGGGACATGTATTTTCTGCAAAATGAAGAAGATCCCTTCACATATCTTTGAATTTATTACTGCTCAGTATATGAGTTGTTTGGCTTCTGCTACATACCTACAATCAACTACATTACTAGCTGAGCTAAGTACAAACTTGCAGTGTTAAAGATTGTACTGCATTTTATTTTTCTGTGTATTTAATTGTTTCATTGAATGTTGTGGTCTGGGTCTCTCTGTAGTTATTTATTTTTCTATTTAATTGTTTCATAGAATACTGTGGTCTCTCTCTATCTCTATCTCTCTCTTTCTCTCTCTGCAGTTAGTTTCCTGCCCTCCCTCCCTGTTCTTGTTTTGGTATTAATCTTGGTGGCTTTGGAATTGCCCACCCCTCCTGTAAATTTGTGTTTGAACACTCCTTCTGGGTCTACTGGGTCTATCTCATTTGCTCACTCAACCGAGTACAGTGAGATCATGTTTTGACTTCAGACACTCCTACCAGTCCCATCTATTCACTCTCTCCCAACTCTATTCCAGTCTAGTGTTACTAGTTCATTCTACCTAATACAGAGAGAATATTTGTGAAGGGCAAGCCACGTAGGTCCTTAATTTTGAATTATCTTCTGTTTCTCCTTTCTCCCTTTCCACTTTCCAAAAAATAAAAATTCTAAGCTTGTTTACTGCCTTTCCTGTAATTAGTCTAGTCCAGATACAGATTTGCTGTAACCAGGACTGTTTGTAAGCTTCTGAGCCACCAAAGCCTTTCTGTGTTGGAGGGAAGCCTTCTATCTTATCAGTGGGAGAGGTAAGCACTAGGTAGCCTATCTACCACAAGAGTGGTTTCTGGCCCAGAAATTGCAGTTTATTGGCCATTTGGGCAGTTTTTCCATCTCTTTCAACCTTCTGGTTTAAAAGCCCATGTTTGCACTCATTTCCCACCTTTCCTGTAACTAGTCTAGTCTAGATACAGATTTGCTGTATCCAGGACTGTTTGTAAGCTTCTGTGCCCCCATGCCTTTCTGTGTTGGAGGGAAACATTCTACCTTATCGGTGGGAGTGGTAAGCACTAGGTAGCCTATCTACCACAAGATCCAGGTGCAGATTCTAAATTTTAGCACTTGAATTTGCTTATTCATGCTCAGCACTTGCTCAGAAATTGTTGTTAGCACTAAATAAGCTACAAATTACTACAACACTCAACCTTCCTCTTTACCTAGAATAAAACATTTTTTGTATTTACTTTCCTCACTTGCTTAGAGGAAAAACAGCTCTTATAATCACTTTTCTCACTTGTCTAGAGGAAAGTAGTTTTTTATTCAGGTATATCCAAGGGTCAGCTCCCAGTGTTCTCTCCTGTCTATCTGATGAATCTGGGCATCTTGAGGCAATGTAGCAATTGCCTCATGTACACAGACAACCTTCTCCTCCTACCACCCAATAGCACAACCTGTGAGAGATTCACTTATCTAGCTAAACTGGAGGTAAAGCTTTTTCCAACCAAGACTGAATTTGACAGTCAAGAGAAGAAGTAAACACTTGCACCACACCACACTCATCACATAGTTCCACTAAACATACACCACCAAAATCCACACATTTTATTTATTATTTTTTATTTTATTTTACATTTGTTGACCGGGCTGGTCTAACTGGATATATGTTCATTTTCAGTAGAGGCCCAGGTAGAAAAGCTCCAATATAGGCAATAGTAACATAGCATACAGTATATACAATAGAAGGAAGTTACATTACATTCTTTTAGATTAGTCAAAACAAAATTGTGTAAGAGTTACCTGGAAAAAACATTGGATAACATATAATAAAAAGATAAAGAATACAAAGAATTGTTATCTTAAATTAGAGGCCTGGTTACAGGCATACAAATCATATACTTACATATAGCACATATTCAGTAAAGGCCTGAGGAGAAAAGCTCCAATATAGGCAATAGTATCTTAGAATGGGTCTGCCTGACAACACAGATGCGCTAAAACACTGACAACGAAATCACCGACACCACAAAACCGAAAGTTCAGAAACACAAAATGTCACATACCCGACAAACCACAATCCTGACACTCAACAAACAAAACAAATCCCCTGTCCAAAATGCACACACACAACACAAGCACACCAAAAACCTTACAAACCTACACTGTACCTTACATACACAACTATCTATGCACTAACCTTAACCCAAACCCTAACCCTAAGATCCATCACTATCGCACACTCACCTAACCCGTGCCCTAACCCTGACTCACTTAACCCGCCCCTATCCCTAACATCTGTCACTATTGCACACTCACCTGACCCGCGCCCTAACCCTAACTCACTTAACCCGCTCCTAACCCTACAGACCATCGCTATCGCACACTTACCTTACCCACACCCTGACCCTAATGTCCATCTCTATCGTTTACATGTTGGTGTTCTCAGCATCAGGATTCTCAACTGTTGGTCTTCTCCATTGTTGATCTTCTGGTGTTGGTGTTCTCATCGTCGGTGTTTCATGATTTTGGCGTTTTCAGGTAGACCCCTTAGAATACATTATATGCAATAGAAGAAAGTTACATTACATTGTTTTAGATTAGACAATAGGAGGTGAGTTCTTTTAGAGAAGTAAGTCATGAAACAGTGCAGAGAGGAAGTCTCTTTAATGCTAGGAAGTGGTTAGTGTCCTAGCTGCAATAGATAGGCATAATAAAACAACAGAGCAGAGATTTAAAGGGAGTGGGAGATAGGGAAATAGATTTTTGTCAGGGTTAGAGCAGGGACATAGCCAGTGTGTTTTGAGATATTCTTTAAGATATTTTTTGAAGAGTAATGTGGCAGAAAGTGATGATAGTTCTTTAGGAAGCTGGTTCCAGGTTTTTCCCGCTGTGTTGGAGAATAGTGAGTCCCCAGCCTTGTTGTTAGATTTAGTAGAGGAGACTAGAAACTTATTAGCAGAGCATAGTGTTGCCAGATTTGAATATGGGGTAACCAGACTAGTGAGGCTAGGAGTATTGTTAGGATGGTAGAGAATCTTTTGGGTAATAGTCAGTTGTTGAGAAAGTTTGTTCTGTAGTTCTAGCCATCCTAGCTTTTTAAGGCTGTGACAGTGATGGGTTCTAAAAGGGGAGCAATGGCAAATCTGGCAATGTTATTATAGCTGGTTGCAAGTTTGCTGAGGTTGTTTTTAGATAGGTTAGTAAAAATGGCAGAGGCATAAAACAGGGTAGAGATAAGGTGGGCTTGGGCAATGGTAGTTCTAGCTAATGGTGTGAGGAAGGGTTTGATTCTATAAAGGGATCCTAGTTTTCTGTTGACTGATTTTATAGTAGTATTAATATGATCATCATAGGTAAGGCTGTGGTCTATTGTAATACCCAAGAGTCGGGTTGTAGTGCCTGAGGATATGGTAGTTCCATTGTTAGAAGTTACTGTGAAGTGACATTGTGGAGTCCTTTGGTTAGGAGTAAAGAGCAATAATTTAGTTTTTTTGGGGTTAAGGAGGAAGCAATGTTGCATGGACCAATTTTCACAGTATGAAATACAGTTAGGGTGAGGGTCTGGAGTGAGTAAACAGAGTTGGCAGAGCATATTAAAGTTGAATCATCCGCATATTGTATGCAGGTGGCTTGTGAAATTTTAGAGTTAAGATCATTAATAAAGATTGAAAAGAGAAGAGGGCCTAATATGGAGCCTTGGGGCACTCCAGTGTTGACAGGGAGGGGTGTGAATAAATTACTATCCCAGAGAACAGCTTGACGTCTGTTATCTAAGTATGACTTAAACCAAAGTATTGCCTGTGGCTTAAGAGATAGGGATTTTAGTATATCAGTAAGTAGGTAATGGTTAACCATGTCGAAGGCTTTTGACAGATCAATAAATAGTGCAGATGAAAGAGAGTTATTATTACGATGCTTGTTAATACAGTCAGAAAAGGATAGCAAGGCAGTGGTTGCACTATGGTTATACCTGATGGATTGGGAGTTTTGGAGTGCCCTGGCTGAAGCAGTTTGTTAATGCCTGACCAGAACTTTTGTGGTTTATGCTGGTGGGTTTGTTGTAGGTGAAGGTAGTAGTTTTTTTTTTGTCTAGCAGAATTTCTTTTTTAGTGGTATTTCATAACTGCTTAAAGTAAAGATGGTCTGCTGGGTTTTTTGAAGCTCTCCATTTGGCCCATATTTTAATACATAGGATGATCTTTTGCCTAGTTTCCACATAGAAACCCAAAAACATTCACAGAGGCTCTCAATAATAATCTGCTGAAGCAACAGAGACCTCCAAAGCAGAAACGCAAGCAACCTCCACCCCCAACACAACCCAAATGACACATAGCCCACAGACTCAGTGTGCCAATAAACCACAGCCCATAAGGCAAACACACTAGTCATAGGTGACTCTATAGTCAGGCACACTGATGTCCCACTCACCAGGCTGAACAAGGAAAAGGTTACTGTCAGCTGCCTGTCGGGGTCCAGGATCCGCCACATAACCCACGCACTCAGGTCACTCCACAACAAGTACAAATGTGACTCTGTCATTGTCCATGTTGGTGTGAATGACCTGAGCTGTACCTCCCTGGACTACATGAAAAGAGACATGGAAGAGCTCTCCGATCTTGTAGCCCAGGCAGGTATGACCCTAGCCCTGAGTAGCATCCTGCCATTGCCCAGAATGATACCACAGTACAAGGACAAAATGATTGACTTCAACAATTGGCTAAGCTTCTGGTGTCATTCTAAGGGGATCCAGTATCTATCTGCCTGGGACGACATGGTCGACAGACCACGATACTTTGACAGAGATGGCCTTCACCTGTCGCCCCCAGGATTTCAGATACTGGCTAAGGCTCTTGCTGCCCCTATAGTGCCTTTTTTGGGCAAGGCTCACATTACAAATTCACCACCATGACAGGAACAGGCAAGCAAAAACCGGGGGTAATGGTACTCAACACTAGAAGTCTAAATCTCAAAATGCACTCAGTCGAGGCACTCCTTAAAACGGAGAATATCAATATCTGTGCAGTGACTGAGACCTGGTTCAAGGGTCTAGAGAACACCCCTGCATTACCAGGCTATAACTCATACCACACTTTTTGGCCATCTAACCTGGACCAGAACACAAAAGGCGGAGGTGTGTCCATATTCATTAAGGATATCCACACCTCCAGACTATTTGCACAGCATAATGCATCCAAGGTTATCCACGTGCAACTAACTCTGGGCAAAACTGCAATCCAAATTGTTGCTTGCAACAGCTCCCCCACCATGCCCCAGGATTCCCACTCCTCTTTTCCTGATATACTGGAAAATATTAAGGTTCAACCAAACACCCAAATAATAGGCGATTTCAACTACCCCACCATTAACTGGGAAAACTACTCATGTACTAACTCCTTCGCTCAACGCTTTCTAGAATTCATAAATTCTAATGCCTTGGATCAACTTATCCACACCCCCACCAGGGGGCAACAGTATCCTAGACCTAGTCATTACCAACATGAGTAACCAGTGTTCCACACCTGAAGCCAACTCCTTGTTGGTCAGATCCAACCATAAGCTAATCACCCTAGATATCCGCATCCCACCCCACCCACCATTAAGGAAACCACAGTAAAAAATTTCTCCAAAGCCAACTTCATGCTTCTTAAGATAGAAGTGGTGAACTTCATGTCCAACAGATCTGGGTTTAACATAGCTTTATATATTAGGCAGAGATCTCCTCGGAGTAGGCAATATGCTGCAGAGTAAAGCTGGAGTTTTTTGAGATGGTCAGTGTAGGGCATCTGTTTGAGGCCAGCAATCCTCTTTGTGAGGTACTTCAGTGGCCTTTCCAGCTGCTGCAGATATCTTGTGAGGTACATTCCAAAAGGGGCATTGTACTCTATAATGGGTCTAACGAGTGCCGAGTAGAGGGGAGCAATGACCTCTTTTTTCCTGGATGACAACCCTTTTGTGATGAGGTGTGCCACGTAGAAGGATTTCCTGACTACTGTGGTGATGTGATTATCAGAGGAGAAACTACTGTCCACCTGGGTCCCAAGGTCTCTTATCACACATTCAGGATGAAGTAGACTACCATTTATGTGTTAGTTCATGGGTACAGAGTTTTTACCAAAGAGGATGACAATGCACTTTTTGTCATTGAGCTTGAGGCCATGCCACTGACACCAGGCATCTGTCTAAGTGAGGCCCCTCTGTAGGATGTCCACATCATTTGGCGACTCGACTATGGCTCCTAGTCTGCAGTCATCTGCGAACTTCCATATCCAGAGGCCTTTTGTTTTAGCCTGTACTTCACAGAAGTAGATACCAAGCAGGAGAGGTCCCAGGCCTGACACCTGTGGTACTCCACTTGTCACTGGTTTGAAGTCAGATTTGGAGTCTGCAACTTTTACAGTGTGGGTTCTGTCAGTGAGCCAGTTGGCAACCCATATTATGATGTAGGGATTTATACCTATTTTAGTGAGTTTAGCTATAATTCCAGAATGGGAGATGGCGTTGAAAGCCTTGGTGAGGTCAAGATAGGCTGTGCGAACCACATTACCCTCATCTATGGCTTTGGTGACTGTCTCAAAAAAGTTAATCAAGTTCAGAAGGCATGATCTGCCTTTCACAAACCTGAAATGAGTGGGGTCCAGAGTTTGGAGGTTACCAATGTCTTTGTTTTTGAATTCCATGATGATATGTTCCATGGCCTTGCAGACCAGGCTCATCAGGCTAATAGGGCAATAGTTCCCAGGATCAGTGGTGGCTACCCCTTTGTGGAGAAGGGTAACTGTTGCTGTGCAGCATTCAGTGGGAACAAAGTCTGACATGACACTATGATTGAACATGGTGCTTAGGTGGGGAGCCATTTCGTTCTGAAGTTCATTTAAAACACAGCCTGGGATGTTGTCCGGTCCCATGGATGCTGTGTTTTTGGATTTAGAGAGTGCAGCTTTTACCTGCATATATGTGATTGCAGGGACTCTGCATTCTTCCTGTATAGATATGGGCCCTTTAGGGGGTGAGAGGGGAGTAAAGTTAGCACTGAACTTATCTGCCACGATGTTGGTAATGTCAGTTGGTTCTGTAATTTTTGTGTATTGAGCTGTAACTCAGAGCAGATCTGGGTGTTGCCATTGAGATTCTTGACATAGCTATAGAATGCTTTGTGGTTGCCTTTAGAGTCAGTGGCAATTTTGTTTTCATAGCTAGCTTTGGAGGATCTTATAAGGGATCTCAGAGTCTTACTGAAGCTGACCAGGGAGCTCCTCCACTCATGGGATTTTACTTTCTTT